>NW_004524762.1:4028432-4059633 GCF_000260255.1 Octodon degus | reverse complement strand
GTTGCTAAATAATAATAATTGCTTTAAATGATCAGTCACAATCTTTACAGCATTTTACAAATACACAGGAAGCATTTCCAATAGTGAAACTATTCATTTTCCTAGTGGAAAATGCATTTTGTTAGAACTGAGTGATTTTTATACTGATCCATGTTTAAAAATTATTTTTAAAGTAACTATAAGACATGTTAAAGTGAAGATAGTGTGAAAACAGCGGGCTAAGCATGGCATCTGATTTCAGTCTAGACACATTCTTATTTTTGTCTTTCACCTAGTCTTTGAAACTTTTTCAACTAGATGAAAAGTTACTGGCCTGAGGGCTTTGTTGCTTTTTTTTCACTAATACTCTGCAAACTGCTTTAAAATACAAACACATTTTCTCTAGAAAATAGCCTGCTCTTGAGTTGTTTGATAAATTTTCTTCTTTGCTAATATAATAATTAATGTCATAAAATAACCTCTCAGCTAATATTGATTTAGCTATATTCCACAATTTTGCTTATATTTTTAAACAGGGTGAGATATAATTCACAAATCGTATAATTTGCCCCTTCAAAGTGTACAACACAATTGTGCTTAGCATGTTTACAGTGCTGTATAACCATTATGATAGTAAGGTTGGACGGTTTCACCATCCAGGAAAGAAACTCCATAAACATTCACAGTCGTTCATCTCCTTTCCCCTCTGCCCTTCTCTCCTGGGGCTCTCTGTCCCACTCCTTGGCCCCAGGCACTGACTTACCTGTTTGCCTAGGTGCATGAATTCCGACATTAAAAGTATTCCTCCTGTCCACCAATGTACTTTTTGAATCCTTCTTCTATCGCCTAACACTCAAGGCTTCCATAATGACTATTTTACTCTCTAATTTCATTAAATCGTGTGTTTCACACTTCACAAGTGTGTGAAGATGTACTCTTTATGATGTCAGTTATTTATGACCAAGATGGCAGCGGGGCCAGCGAGTGGGCACGCACGTGCTCTGCATGTTAGCACTATTTTCTTTTGACTGATTCTTCTGTCGCTATTCAATGTCCTTCTTCTTCCTTAGTAATTTTCATTGCTCTGAGATCTAATTTGTTTGATTTTAATATAGCCTCTATTTCAACTTTCATTGTTATGAAATACTTTTATTAATTTAGCTTTAACCTACTTATCTTTATATTTGGTCTGAGTTCTTATAAATATTACATAGATAAGTGATATTTTTAATATGCTAATTTTTGTTTCATAATAATTAAATCAACTTACATTTTGGTTTTTTCAAAATTTCTATAGACATTTATTCATTTATTTATTTTTTGCCTGCTATTAGCTTTTTAAATTAATTTTATTGAGAAAAAGTAGCAATGAGACAGTTTCAAAACTGATTAGTAGGACAGTTTCAATAATTAATACATTGTATACTGTTGTCTTCATAGTGGTTATTCATAGTATGAGACGCAGACATGATATCCTGTCCAAACACTATTAATACAAATCTTTCTTCTCATTGAATTAAGAGAAATTAGCTGCATAGCTATCCTAACTATTTTGTGTATACAGATACAAAATGGTCCTTCATTTGTATCCCCTTTTTTGTGTACTTTTATCAGAGATGGATGTTTCATTGCCATTTAAATATAGTAGGTATGTGAATCCAGCAAAATAATCCAACATAGTCCAATAGTCCATAGTAGTAGTAGGTTATCTGTAGGACTGGCAATGTCAGAAGTTGAGACAACTTAAGTTTTGAATAGTTATTTGTATAATAAGATTTACAATTTCTCATTTTACCATTTGTTTTTGTTTCCTCTTGTTTGTGTTCCCCTGTCTCTTTCAAATTCTTGATTTGCTGCTGCTTAAATACTAAATAAGTGTTTAAAATTATTTCCCATTTTCTTCATAATATTTTGAAATTACTATTTTGAATACTTTTCTTGGTGGTTGATGTCTTAAATAGTCACACATTGCTTATTGCAAATGTTCTAGTGTCAATATTTTACTACATCTAGTTAAGTACTAAAAGCTGACTTTCATTTAGCCCTTTCAATATCTCTCCTTTTTAAATATTATTTTCAATATTTCTTTCCTTTTTAAATATCATTGTTTTCAATATTTCTACATACCCAGATTACCACAACAGATGGTAATGTAATTTAGCTTGTAATTTAGTTCCTTTAGAAATGGCTCATCATTTAAGAGCATTCCAGGTCTTTCTTGCCTCAAACAAAGCATTGGGTGAGTGAGCCAATAAATGGTGTGCCAGAAGTTTACTTGAAAAGAGGAGCGAAGGAGTAAAGCAAGAACTACCTCTGTAGAGTGATCTTGGGCCAACAAGAGAAAAGAAGGATGAAAGCAAGAACAAAAAAGTACTCTGTGTCTACACAATTCCTCCTGGCATCTCTTTTCTGCCACCCACATCTTGTGGGAGCTTGGGAGATGGTCCAGATAAGGGGCCCTGGGATTACGTAATGGCCGTCCTGCAACCTGGTGATCGACAGATCCTGCATACTTTTTGTCGTGCTCTACCTGCTATATCAGTAATGGTGTTGAAATGAGTTAGCGGTTCATGATGAGAAGGGTGGTCTCTCACGTGTGCCCTTAATTTCACCCAGTCACTTTCCCTTTCCTGTTCTGTCATCATTTGTTTCTGGCTCATGAGCTTCCTTTTGCTATTATTTAAGGATAGGCACTGAAGGAAAAAATGATTTTCCTTTTCTGAGAATGTTCTTATTTTTGAAAAGAAATAATTCTATCAGATATAAAAATTAGAGTTTTGATTCTTTGTTTCTTCAGCACAGAAACGTGTGGCACTCTTTTTTGGATTATCTGGCTTCTTCACTCTTTGAACTAAGGGCTCCCCATATGTGTGCACTGCTTATCTCTGGCTCATTCATGACTCTTTTCTTTGTCTTAGTTTACAGAGGTTTAGTTATCATGTGCTTTTGCATGACTTTAATAAGGTTTATCACTGATCTGTGCTGCAGTTCACTGTTTTTCCTCTTCTCATAGCCATTCTACTTGTGAGCTTATCCAGTGTGTTTTCGTGTCCACACTGTAGTACTGACCTCACTGTTTCATCATTCCCATGGTAATAAATGTTTAGTTTTCTGAGGTGCCCTATTTTTCATTTGTTTCCAAAGAAATAGTTTTATTTTAAAAAATCTTCTCAATCTAGTATATATGATTTCTTCTAGTATTTGGCTTCAAATATGGAGTGTAATACTGCCAGTACATCCTTTGGGAAATGCCACAGGAGAGAGAAGCACTTTCCTGGGATGCCTTCTATTAGCATGTATAAGATGAGGCATGCCTGGAATACTTCCAGACTGCCTTCTGTTTCTGGGTGCAAGGCTGTGCTAGACCTCGTGCTACAGCTAGATGTAGAGCAGGGAGAAACTGAACTTGATTGCTTTCTTCTAGTGGACAGAAAGCCAAAAGATACCTGAGCTAAATCTTCTGTGCTGTTGGGTAGAGGGTGGGAAGTCACAGGGCCTCAATAGCTCACCATATTCAATGGAAGATCTAAAGATAGTGACCATGGGTTGCCTTCTTCCACTGAGTGGTGGCTAAGAAACACTACCACCAGGAGCAGCAGCAAGTCACTGTTGCTGCTAGTAGGGATGGGACATTAGACATTGGTTAGATATATATTTCAAAACTCAAATGAGCTCTATGTTAGTTACTTTTCTCCCATTTCTGGGACAAAATACCAACACATAAAGTCAAAGAGGAAAAGTTTTATTTAGCTCAGTTTGTAGACATCTCATTCCATACTCAACTGGTTCAGAGGCAGGGTGGCACATGGCAGAGGGCAACAGTTCATGACAGCAAAGGGTGACAGCAAAAGCAACAAGAACAAATGGGGAGGAGCAAGCCTCATTTCTGTCCCTTATAGTGCATGCAGGCTAGCCACCATAGAGCAGGTGTAGCACTCACAAGCCCAACTCAAGCACTAGGTAATGAGCTAATCATAAATCATAAATCCTACATTCAGCCATCTCTGAAAAGCCCATACCTCATGACTACATGAAGCTTTGGGGGAACATCCAGACACAAACTGTAACAAGTTCCTTCTCACCAGTCCTCAAATCCTACACTATTCACAGAACCATTCTTCTTATATTGACTTTCTACTTATTAAGGTGACATTGTATTTATAAATGTGATTTCAGTTGAGTCAAACTTGTCCTGTTTTGTATTGTTTTACTAATTAGTGTCATTTTGATTATACTGTGCATAATCTTCACCTTCTATGGGCAATATTGGCAATATAAGAAGTGAGAAAAAAATTAAAGATCACACCATTACTGGATATTAAGCTGGCAAATTAATATTAAAGAGGATTTGCTTTAAATCTCTTACATGAATAATATACTTAAGTGCATATATTTATTATTTTAGCAAAAAGCAAAAAAAATGCAATTGTTCCAAAAAGACAATTTTAATGACTCTAACTTGTTTATCTCTCAAGCTAGTTTTATTCTTAAAGTCATTATTGGTCCTAGAAATTAAAAATGGCCAAAGGCCAAGCAATTTATTCAGTAAATATTAATTCAACAAATATTTGTAGATTGCCGATCAGACTAGATATTAGTCTGCTTTAAAAAAATCGGTTTTCATTTCTTCAGAATGAGGCACACTGCCCATTCTGTTTTCCTGAATCACTTCTCATTTGTTCTCTTGATAGAATAAACAGCCCATTTAACCTTGATAGATTCCATGTACTCTGTGGCATCTCAGTTTCTTTCCTAATAGAAAAATCCGTGTTGAGTGTTAGAGCGTTGGTGCCAAAGTGGCAGGTGCCCTGAAAGTGCCCGGGAGGCTCGTTGACAGCTGGAAGGGCTCTGGGTAATAAGCAGCCGAGTTTGCCCTTCAGGATCCTGGAATTGTGGATTTAGGAGGATTATGATAGCAATTACCCCGGCCACACCAGCATTTATACATGGCTATTTCACCACACCTCCTGATTGCCTGAACTTTACCTGAAGTAACTGCTGTTTAACCTAGAATATTATCTATAAAATTGTGCATCTGGTGAGATGGCTCAGTGGTCTAAAGCACCTACTTAGAACAAGCTTAGCAAAGCACAGGGATTGCGGTTCAATCCCCCAGCACCACATGCCAGCCAGCCCCGCCCCCTGGTGGGCTGAGCTGGCCACACACACACACACACACACACACACAAATAAATAAAATTTAAAAAATAAATAAAATAAAATTGTGACAATTTTTTGAAAAGTAGCCACAAGTTTATACTTCATGGAAAGTTCTTTTTTTAATGAGCAGAATATATTTATTGAGGAAAAGAAAGCTCCTGTCTGAGAGAGGGACAGGAGGGGTGCCCGAGTGGGTAGTCTCCCAGGGAAAGTTCTGAGAGTAGCTTTCAAATACACATTTCTTAATGTTGGGAAATATCATAGTTTGGGGTTTTGGCAGGGGACCAGTACTACAATACAGGGCACATAGTTCATAAAATTATTTTATAATGAATCACCCAAAGAATCATGTACAAAGAGTGCAAGAAAGCTATCCACACACTAAACACCAAAGAATCCAGCTGAGGGTCTGGATTCAAAGATAATGTCCTGCATGAGTTCAGCTGAAGACCTAGAGCCACTAACAATGCCTCCCACAAGTCCAACTGGAGTCCTAGAGCCCATCTGGGTGTTGTGACTGATTGACCACCAGTTGTTAGTCCACCAGAGAGGACCTCTGTGCAGTTTAAATACTGTCACATTTAATTTCTATCTAGACTTGTACACTTAAAAGCGTCAGTGTATATTTTATTCACTACATAATAGATCAATATCCAGTATTCATGTTTTTAAAAACTAGAATTGAATGAAGGAAAGTCATTGATCTGTCAGGATAGAGAGCTTCCATAAATCTTCCACACAGCATGAGGCTGCATATTTCTGCAACAACAACACACAAGTTCTAGCTGTAAGAGGAACTGTGTTAGCTAAGACTAGCATCTTTATTGCTTTTGAACTTTTTTATTCTACGAAAAAATAAAACAATTTCATGACAGTGTAAGGGAATAACAGTAGTTACACAATGAATCATTACCTTCAAAGTAGTTACTCAATGTTATGGGACATTATGCCTTGCATGTAGCTGCCCCATTAGGATAAAGGGTGACTCTTCCAGCTGTGAGAGCTACTCATCCTGAGAGGATCTGATGGACAGAAAGAGGGCAGCTGATGCTGCTTTCTGCTTTGCTGCTTTCTGCCTGCCATGAACTGTTTTTCTTCTGTTTTGATCCTTTGCCACGCCGCTCTGCTTTGGATCCAACCAGTTATGAACTAAAACCTCCACAAACCATGAGCCAAAGCTAAGCCTGTTTGCTTTTAATTTTGAGTGTTGAGTATTTTTTCTCAGCAATAAGAAAGGTAAGTAAGACATTCAGAATGAAAGATACAAAGCAAAAAGTCTTGCTAACACAAAACTTTCTTCTCAATTAGCAAAGATAAACTAGTATAAATAAAGTTGATTACCATACATGTTAAAGTAGTTTTGAAACAATGGAATATATAATTTGGTCAACTATTTGAACTATTTTCAACTATTTTATGCTATTGCCAATAGCATAAAAAGAGAACTGGAGGGGAAGATGGTGTGTGGTTGGTTCTCCTGGAGAAGTCTGTTGTACTTTTTTTTCCTGATATGAACTCAGCTGTTATCAATGGAGGAGCTCAGGTTCTTATTGCCGCTGAGGATGGCTGCAGTTCTTTTTGGAAGCGTTCTGGTCCTTACCCTGTAAGTGCTGCTTCCTGACTCCAGTACTGGTTCCTCAGACTGTTGACACAGATCCTTCATCCCACTGGTGTAGACTTTCTAACTTTCACAACTGACTTTCAGGCCTTCTCATTGTGGACTCTTCACACAAGCTTTTTTTTTAAATTTTTTTGTATTTCTGTATTTAAGACAGGGTCTATAGCCGATCACTATGTAGATCGGACCCGTAGTTATTTGCCTGTTTTCAGCTTCCCAAGTGCTGGGATTACAGTCGCACGCCACCACACCCAGTCTCACCATCTCAGCGCGCCCAGGGGCCAGGGCCGGCATTACACGCGCAGGGATGCTCTGGTGGATGCTCTCTGCCGAAACAGGCACTTTAGTCTTCGGAACTATCTGGCCGGCCCTTGACACAAATTTGTATGAGACGTTGTGAGCTCTAGGCCTCCATTTGGATTCGTGGAGAACATTACTATGGAATTTGGGCTCTCAGCTGGATTTTTTGGTCTCTAACACATGGAAAGATCTCTTGCACTCTTTTATATTTGATTTTTTGTGTGAATATTATAAAATAATCATATAAATTATATGTCCTATATTAAATCTATGCCTTTGCAAACTCTGACTACAACGTATGCATTCCTGTAATATGCTGATTTTACCCCTTGAGCACTGCTTCTTGTCTCCAGTGCAGGTATTTTGGGAAATACCTAGAAGGAGGCCAACTGGGTCAAATGGAATTTTTATTTTTAGTATTTTGAGGAATCTCCATATTGATTTCATAACGGTCGTATTAATGTATATTCCCACCAACAACATACAAGAGTTCTTTTCTTACATCTTCATTAGCATTAGTTTTATTTATTTAAAGAGGATACAAAAGAGTAAAAAGAAAAAGAAATGATACAGAACTTCAACAAACAAAACAATGGGAATTTGTCAATAGTTGCTGTATTGCATAATGTTGCCTTCAAATTAGTTGTTCAGACTACCACATATAAGCATGAAAAATTGTTTAAAAAGTGTTATAAGGAATTAAAAAGGATGAGAAAGAGAAACAACTTAAGCATCAAGGTTGGCTAGGAGTGTATCACTTTTTTTATTCTTTCAAGAAAGCAAGTCTTCAATGTATTATTCCTGTGTAGTGTTTTGTTAGTCTCCATTGCAAAAATTTCTGCTCTGACTTTTATAATTTCTTGTCTTCTTTGCTATTTGGGCTTGATATGCACTTCTTTTCTAGAAGCTTTAGGTGCAACGTAAGTTTATTTGAGCTCTTCCTGTGTTCCTGATGAGAGAATTCACCACTATAAATTTTCCTCTTAGGACTGCTTTCATTGCATCCCATAAGTTCCAGTGAGTTGTGTCTGCATTTTTGTTTGGTTGTAAATATTGTTTAATGTATTTTTTAATTTCATCTATAACCCATTGATTGTTCAGAAGGGTGCTATTCAACTTCTGCATGTTTATGGAGTTTTTAAAATTTCTTTTGTCAGTAATTTCCAGTTTCATTGTAGTATGGTCAGACAATATGCATGGGATAATTTCAGTTCCTTTGCATATACTTAAGTATACTTTATGCTAGCATATGGTTTATGTTGGACAGCATCCCATGTGCAGCTAAGAAGAATATATATTCTGATGTTATTGGGTGAGTCACTCTGAAAAGGTCTACTAAATCCATTTCTTCACAAGTTTGGTTTATTTCTTTGCTGATTTTTTGCCTAGTTGATCTATCTCTTTAAGACAATGGTGTATTAATGTTCCCCATTACAACTGTGTTATTACTTAATTGATTTTTCATGTATGTTAAAATTTGTCTTATATTAGTTAGGTGCTCCTACATTGGGTACATACAGCTTTTAATATGTTGTTCTTGCATTAAATTTCTGGGATTTTGATTGTTAAGTGTCAGGGTGTAGATTTATTTTGCCTATGGCATATTGGAGCTCTACATGCCTCACTTAAGGGCATGTCAGATTCTTTTCCCATGCTTGGGAAATTTTCTGCTACTACTTTGCAAATAGTCTTTTTATGTCATTTGTGCTGAATCTTGCTATTTCATTGATATCTAGTAGTCTTTTATTGTTTTTCTTTGTATCTTCTTGTAGTGGCTGAATTGTTATTTTGAGACATCCTTCCTTTCACGTTCACTGGCTGCACTGCTGTCTTATAGGTCTGAAAGTCTAATTTCAGTTGTTTAAGGAGTTTTGCCAGCTTTCAATGGAATTCTTAATTTCATGATATCTGTTTGAATCTGTTTCATGCATTCTAATTCTTTCCTGTATTGTTTAATGTTTCCATCATTTTTCTATTCCCCTCTCTATATTTTATCTAAGTCTTCTTTAGATGTGCTGAGGAGTTCTTTCGTCATTGTTGTCATTTCTTTTTTTTAACCTGAGAGATTACTTGTGATCTGATTTCTTCTCTAATATGACAAAATTTTTTCTTTACTTCACTTGATATCATTTCAGAAATTTCAGGTGTGTGACTTCTAAGTTTTTCTATGTCCTTGTCCCCCAGACTTGTCCTGTGTGGGCTAGAGGTCTTAGACAGCCTTTTGCTTCTTTGTTTTGACATTTTTGAAGTGTCTAATCTTCACCTGGGCTCAGCAGCAATGGGAGAGGATGAAGCATAGGTTAGTAAGACTCCCACGATGGTAGGTGGGGTGGAGTAGGCTCCTACTATGTGGGGTATAGCATGGCTTCTGTCATGGTGAAAGGGAGATCAGGAAGGCTCAGGGGAGGTTGGTGGTGCCCAAGCTGCTCAGTTGTCTCACAATGGTGGGGGAGTGCACTTTAGTGCTCACCAAGACTCCCGTGACTGGTGCAGGCTGAAGCTCAGCCACACTCCCGAGACATTGGTGAGGACAGGGGAGGACTACAAGTTCCCCATGGCTGTCTGGTGTCTGCTGCCTCTGCCAGCATTTCTTATTTTTCAATTTTTGTCTTTCTGTGATAAGATGATATCTCAGTGTAGTTTTAATTTGCATTTCTGATGGCCAGAATGGTGAAACTTTTCTTGTATAAATTAACTACTTTCATCTCTTCTGAGAAGTGTCTATTCGTTTCAGTTGCTCATTTTTGACTGAGTCTTTTATTTTGGGACATCTATTTTTTTTATTTCTTTATATATTCTTTATTTTTTTCTTTTCTTTTCTTTTTTTCCCCATAATTTTATTGAGAAACAAATAGCAATGAGACAGTTTCAAACCAAATTGGTAAGACAGTTTCAGTAATTAACACATTACAAACATTCTTCCTAGTGGTTAATTGCTGTACAAGATGCGACATGATAGCCTATTTACAAACACTATTAGAACAAATCCCTCTATTCATTAAGAGAATGTAACTATACATCTATCCTAACCATTTTGAATACACAGATACAAAATGGACATCTGTATCCTCTTTTTTTTGTTTAGTTTCGTTATTTGAATATTATAGGTGTGTTAATTCAGTAAAATATTCTAAAAGAGTCCAGTAGCCCATAATAGTATTCGGTCTTCCTCTTCACTGGCAATGTCAGAAATTGTTGACCTGAGTCCCCCACATCTCAACCTAACAGCATGGCTTTACTTCTTATACTTCATTTTTATACTTTTCTGCTACATGGTGAAGACCAAGATAAAGCAAGATCTATACAACAAGAGTTGTAGCTTTTGGGTCTGATAAGGTCAGTGAAATCCCTTCAGGATTTATCCTGAGATTCTGTACCTCAGATTGTAGATCCTTTGTCAGTGTCAGCCATGTGGATGAGTCAAGGCCATTGCTTGGCCAATGTGCTTTCTGTGAAAGCCTGAGAGAATGTCTTCTCTCCATGTGACTCTCCTTAGGCACACTCTACATCATCAATCACTTTCTTCTTTGGCCTCATAATCTCCTTGATCAGAAAATTTGGGACACTACTGAGTTCTTTATATTCTTGATGATATTCTTCTGTCCATGAAATAGCTAGCATTTTTTTTTCATTCTGCAGATTACCTCTTTACTCCATTTATTCTTTTCCTTTGTTGTGAAGAAGCATTTTAGTTTGATATGAACCCATTTGTGGATTCTAGGTATTATTTCTTATGCCATTCAGGTTTTGTTCAGAAATACCTTGCATATATTTATGTCCTCAAGAGTTTTACCTGTGTTATCTTCCAGAAGATTAATAATTTCTCTTTTAATATATAGATCTTGGATCCAGTTTGATGAGTTATGTAAGTCTAGATTCATTCTTCTGCATGTGCATATCCAGTTTTCCCAGCACCATTTTTAAAGAGACTATCTTTCTCTTAGTGTATGTTTTTTTGGGTCCTTTGTCAACACTAAAATAGATATATGTGACTGGGACAATTTCTGTTGAGCCACATGCCTGTTTTCGTGCCAGTACCTTATTTTTTCATTGTAGCTTTTTAATATACTTCCGCTCTGGGTTGGTGATTCTCCTATTTTGCTTTTGTTATCTAGGAATAGTTTTGCTATCCTTGGTCTCTATTGATTTCATATAAATTTTAGAATTGCTTTCTCCAGTTTTGTGTCATTTATGTTGATGATCTGATTGGGACTGAAGTAAATCAGTATATCTGCTCTGGAAGTATAGCCATGTTGGCCCAGCCAAGCCAGGAAGAGGAGATATCTTTGCATTTTCTGATGTTCTCCTCAATTTCCTTTTTCAGAGTGATGCAGTTTTCATTGTTGAAGTCTTTTACTTTCCTAGTTAGGTTAACTTTTTGATGCCTTTGGCATGATTTTCCTAGTTGAATTTTCTGTGAGTTCATTACTAGTGTATAGGGATTATATTAATGTCAGTGTGTTTACTTTGCTTTCTGAACCACTGCTGAATTTGATTATTAAGTCTAGCAATCTTTTAGTGTACTTGTTTTTGTCTTACAAGTAAAGAATCATATCATCTCCAAATAGCAATACTTGGAATTTGGCCTTTCTTATATGCATTTCTTTTATTTCTTTCTCTTGTCTGATATCTCTGGCTAATGCTTAAAGGACTATACTGAACAGGCTTAGTAATAATTGGTATTTTTGTCTTGTTCCTGAATTTAGAGAAAATAGTTTCAGGTTTTCTCTATTAAATATGCCATTAGTAGTAGGTTGGTCATCAAGGGCTTTTTGCATGTTGAGGTAGCAACTATTTTTTTTTTTTTCAGGGAAAGTTCTACAGGGTGTTCAGAGTGTTACAACTAGATTGGACTTATAGTGATCTGCCTGTTTACAGCCTCCCAAGAGCTGAGATTACAGGTGCATGCCACCACACCCAGTCTCAATTGCCAGCTCAGTATGCCCTGGGGGTTTGGCCAGCATAGCAAGGCCAGGAATCGGAACTCTGGCCCCTGCACCTGCTTGCAGGTGCTTTAATCCACTGAGCTATTTTGCTAGCCCTGAGTACCAACTTTTATACATGTTTTCTTGAGTCTGTTTTTTTTTTTTTTTTTTTTTTATCATGAATCGGTGTTGGATTTTGTCTAAAGCTTTTTCTGAATCTACTGAGATGAGCATGTGATTTTTATCTTTGCTTTTGTTTATATGATGAATTACATTTATTGATTTAAATATGTTGAGCTATTCTTGCATCCTCAGGATGAAAAATTTCTGTTCTCATGTTTATAATTTTCTTCCTTGTACAAGCTCTTGGGTTGGATTTTTACTGTTTTCCTAAGTTCTTAAGGTACATCAATAAATCATTTGGCCTTGAACTGTCTTTTCTCTTTCTTACTTTCCTCTGGGACCCTTTGATTATTCAAGAGTGTGTTGTTTAATTGCCATATGTTTGCACAGTTTGGTGGTTTCTTTTGCTGTGAATTTAAAGTTTCATTACATGTTGATCTGATAAAATACACAATAAATTTTCAATTCTTTTGCATTTATTTTGGTATGTTTTATTAGCTAGAACATAATATATTTTGAAGAAAGTACTGTGTGTAGCTAAAAAAGAATGTGTATTCTGTTGTTGGGTGGAACTGTGGTCAGAGGAATGTATGAGATGATTATGCAGAGATAAGAGACTTTTGAAGCCATACACTCAAAACCTCCTGGGATGCATCATTAGAGATTAAAAGATAGCCTACATGGCTACCAGCACAAGAGCAAAACAGGTTGTCTTGTCTCAAAGAATGAATGCTCTACTCCTTATCCTCTTCATACTCTGATTGATTGTTTTGTTGACTTTAAGGTCAACTATGTAACAGACCACCTGGATCTTCCTTTTCTTTCTCCCATCTTTCCCCTTTCTTCTATATGAATTCCTGCATTCATGTCCTTCTTTTGTCCTTCATCCTTGCTTCCTGGTTCTATCAGCAAAAAGTCACAAAAGCTTCAGTTCAAGGATGTCCTTATAAGACTCTCTCACTCTGAGGAGTCTCAGTTAAGGCTCTATTCCTCTAGGCCTTCTTGGAATGTGAATTGGACATTGATTCTGGGTAATCTTTTAGCCTTTGTGCTGTGCCATGGGCATGAACTGTGGCATGGGTTACTCTGTTTGCATCTATTAAGTTCATTTGTTAAAAGATTCGTTCAACTTTTATATTTATTCATTTTTCATTTAGTTAATCTGTCTGTGATAGTGGGATATTTAAATCTTCAACTACAACTGTATTATTGTAGATCTGACATTTTATGTCTATTAAAGTTTATTTTATGAAGTTGGGTACACTGTGGTTTGGTGCATATATGACTTTAGTTGTTATCTCTTTTGAACAGTTTCACTGACCAATATGGTACTGGGTAGCCAGTTTCTAAAAGTTGCTAACAAATTAAATAATTCCAGGCTCTGGGTTTCTTCCTTCTCTTTCTCAAGTTAGATTCTAGGTTCTTCTGTTCTCAAACAAAGAATTTTACAAAGGGAGTGAAAAGGCAGTGGTCAAGTTTATTTGCTAAAGTATAAGTGGATAGTAAGAGAGAAAGTGACTCTGCAATGCAAGCTCAGGCAAAAAGGGGAAAAAGCAAGATGAAGAACACTCTGAAGAAGGCAGGGTGGACTATCATAAGGAAAAGTCATGACAGCAAGTCCTACTTGGCATTGACATGGACTTCACACTACCGAAATCTCCAGGAAACTAATGAGAACTACTACACATGGGTCCTGAGAGGTGGTGCAGGGCTTTCTCTTGTCAGCCTGACATCTGGTTTAGGCCATCGTATTGAAAATTGGCTCAAGTTGTCATATCGGGTCTTGGAAATTGCTCTGCCCATGTATTCCAGGATCAGGTCATGCCTAGTTCCATAGCCAGCCTGTCAGTCAAGTCATAATCTCTTACCTCAAATATGTAATGTTAATCTTTGCCTCTTTTGGTCAGCTTTGGCTTGAAATTCACTTTTTCTGAATAAAGGATAGTTACTCCTGCTTGTTTTATAGGTTCTCATTTCATAAGATATTGCTTTCTTTCTTTGATTTTTAATCAATGAATTTCTATTTTGTGTTAAATATTTTTTGATACAGCATATCATTAGATATTTTTTCGTGACCTATTTTGATAATCTTTGTCATTTGATTGGTGAACTGAGTCTACTTACATAGATGGCTATAACTGATAGGTGTTGAATTAATCTTGTCATTGTATTAATTTCCTGTTGCATTTTTCTTTCTTTCCCTTCTACTTAATCATTTGCCCTACCTGAAGTATTCATTTTTTAGACCTTTTAGCATTGTTACCTTCATTTTCCCCTTCTAGGGTATCCTTGAGAATATTTTAGGTTGTTGTATTTCTGGACTTGAATTTCTTTAGGTTTTCTTTACAATGGAAGTATCTTATTTTTCCATTAATTCTTAAAGATACTTTCACATGATATTACACTAAGTTGAGCGTTTTCTTTAAGAGCTCGAAACACTCTATTTCATACTCTCTTTGCCTTTAAGGTTTGTGTTGAGAAATCTGCTATCACTTTAGTGGGTTATCCTTTCTTTATACACCTCTAAGTGTATAGTTCATTGGTTTTCTCTAACAGCCTTTAAGATTCTATTGTTATGTTGTATTTCTGGAATTTTAACTATTAGTTAAATTATTAGGTTTTTTTTGTTTCATTTTCCCTGATCATGCCCATTCAGGGTTCTGTATGCTTCACTTATTCTTTTTTAATGTCTAGAAAGTTATCTGCTGTTATTTGTTTAAACAGGGTTTTTAATGTACTGGGTGCTATCTTCTGATTTTTCACTCATTTCAGTTATTCTTATACTCCTCAACATTGTGTCTTAGCGGTGATATTAGATCCATGTTCCTGTTCTTTTGTTTTTAAATTAACTCTCAGTAACTGTTAACTAACCACAGCCCTGTCTCTATCCTTGACATTCTGTCTTAACATTGGTCACTTTTGCTACTCATACTATCATATATTTAATCTCCTGGATTGCTGCTTGGATCTTTCTTATGAACTCTAAATATTTTCCTTTTCTAAGTGTTCATGCTTTTCTTTAGTGCTGCTAACTATTTGCTAGTGTTTTCTCTGGACTAGATTCACTGACCACTTGTTTCATTAGTGTCATTATCTGATTATTTGTATCATCTTTAAATTCATTAAGCACATTGTCAGGGATGTACCTCAGTGACACAACACCTATCTTGCAAGCCTGAGGCCCTGCGTTTGATCCCTTGTACTGAAAAAAAAAATCATCAAGCACTTTTTAAAATTATTTTACCTTGATTGATACCCTTTCAGATTTACCAGTTCTGTAGCTTATGATTTCTTTCTTCTCAATGCTCCATGAACTGATTTTGGTAGAGTTGGAAGCTATGGAGGCATTTGTTGCTTTGTCTTCTCATTTTTCTAATTTTTGTTTTCTTTCTTCAATTTTTTTACATACTGAGTTTTGTAAATTCTTTGGTATAGAGCTCCATTCTTTGAGATCAAGCCATAGTATTGTTCATGATCCTCAGGCAATCCAGATGTCAGCATATAGAGAAAGCCCATTGCCAGTTAATACTATGTTACTGTCGTTATAGTGGTAAATTCAGTGACAATAGCATTAAGTGTCAGTCTGACATTGACAAATCCTAGAAACCATTCATGAATAGCCCTTCATTTTAACAAAGAAGACTGTAATTTTAGTGAAGATGATTATGCTGCTTTTGCCTTGACCTGTAGTTCTTCAGATTACTAATTTCTGCTAGCTGTGGCCGCAGCATCACAGTTTAAACTTACCAATAGACTAAATGCCCTTTTTCTTCAGAATCATCCTCTCTGATGATTACTTCCACCTAACATGCCTTCTGCAACAGACTATAGGCCCATATCTGATCTCAGGTTTTGCAGGCAATCCCAGGTTATTTATCTGTAACCCTCTTCAAGCCTATTTACCAGTCTGCTGGGCTCTGTGGTAAAGAATCACTTCAAGCCTTAAACAAAGCTCTCCACCTGGGTGTTGCTCTTTTCTTTAATCAGGTAGGTCTGTTGGTTGTCATCTCTCTTGCTCTGGGATGTGGAGATCCCAGAGACCAGGGGCAGGGCGCATGTTTCCACAGTAGCACCTTTCCTAAGAGTTTTTTGGTGCAATCAGATATTCAGCAACAACAACATCCTAGACAAGTTTCCTGATGGCAAGTTTTCTGTCCAAAAGTTAGTGCTTTGGACACAGCAATTGACACAGAATGATTAGCTTGATTAACTCTAACATCAGCATCTCTTCTTCCTTTCTCACTGCCACCAACTTTAACCATCATATAACACAGGACTAACTCTACCTAGTTGCACCGACAAGAACCTATGAAAGCAAAATAAGCCATTATTGAGATCATGTTGTAGAGTGCAGTGAATGTAGGGGACACATAGACTTTGAGATGGATTTGTGGACTTTCATCTTCTTTAAGCACTCATCTGTTTGGACTGCTTCCTTTTCTCTACATCATTAAGATCCTCTAAGTAGGGCAGTCATTTTTCTTTAAAGAAATACTCCCTTGGATTGAGAGGATTAAAAAAGTTGTTAAATCCTTCCTTTCATTGACCAAAATCTAGAAAATGCAGCAATCTACAGGAGATAGTTAAATAATGACTATTGATCTGGTAACATTTTTGACAAACATGAAATTGTGATGTGTCAATCTAAAAAAGCAATCTAAATCTAGGGTATCCAACTACCCTAATTTGTTTTTAAATGAAAGGGTTTTGAGGAAGTAGGCTTACCAGTGTTGAAACTACAGAACTGGTAGGAGAACTGGGATAAACTTGGCCACCTTCCCAAATCCTTAAGAGACCCACTTGTTACTTGTTACTTGTTACTTGTTACTTGTTACTTGTTACTTGTTACTTTAGTTGAACTTTCATCCTAGCCTTCTTTTTTTCCCTTAAGAAGAAGCCCTGGATTTTTAAGTGTTGGGAATTAATTAAAATTTAAAAATATTGTGGATCAAACACAATTCAGATTTGACTCATAGACTGTCAGTTTGTGATTCATTTTCTAAGACATTAGAATGTGGGCTGGGTTGGGGAGGTGTCAAGCAGGTGAGGCCTATGCTTTCTTTTCTTAGTCTGGGTCTTAAATCAGAGTAAAAATGAATAATTATGAGTCATCTATATAGTCTCCCTTACACATGTCAATGGTTACATATAGGTTTTAGAAATAAAACTCCGAGTTAGTTACAAACTGTATCATTTTAGATATCTTTTCTTCCTCTCTTTTGTGTACCCTCCATGGGAATCCATCAGCAGTGTCTTTGAGGAGAAGGATACACAAGCTCTGCTCACGGCCAAACTCTTCAAAGCTAATACTCAAATTATAACTTTGGCATGTTCTGTGGAGCTTCCCTATTGACTTTGTCATCCTTTTCACTGTAATTTGCAGAGTTTACTTATTTTATTATCAAAGGCACATTTTACACCTTGAGCTTCTTCACAAATCACTTCTTCTGGCTTGCTATAAATAACTTTATATGAATAAAAACATCTGGAATAGTGCCAGGAGTAATGTCTTCAGAAATGCTACAATCATCATCATAATCATGATTAATTAACTGAAACTTGGCTCTGCTCAGAGAACAGAACTCTCTTTGCAGTTCTCCCAAGGGAAGCATTTGCTCTTCTCTCTAATGCCTTAGCTCTCAAGGTATGGCAAGGACTGCATTCCTTCAACTACCCACAGGGGCTAGGGTACTACTATCTGCATATCTGCATACAGAAATACAGCCTGCTTGAAATGCACGCCATTAAACTCATTTCTTCTTCTTTCTTGTCAGTCTCACAACAATCACAGCATTATTGAGGACTTTGGACCTGCTTCAGTGTTTTCCTGCTTCCTGAATCCTTTCAGGATCCTAGCACTCACCCTGAAAAACAGCCATCCAGGACAGCTTCCTGCTTCCTGCATCTCTGTTTTACTGTGTATCTTTTTATTTTTATCATTATCAAACTAAGAAAGCCCAAGCTTCAGTATCCTACACTCAGACTATAAGCTTCTTTTAAAAATTTCTTCTTTTCAAGACTCTCTAGCCTTTTCTATTTCAATGACAGCTGCTTTCCCAGTATTAGCCTTCAAGAAAGAAACTGAAGCTGCCATGGGGAAAAAGCCTTCCTTCCCGCTTTTGCACCTTGAAGTCTAGGTGCCTTTCTCCAAGACCACTTAGCTCAAAGGCAAGGAAGTCATAGCTTCACTCAATTGGGTTGGCTCTATGACTTGTGTTATTAATATATTTCTCTCCTATCCCTTAAAACACCTGTAAGACATTTATTTTTATCTTTCCTTCTAAGTTCTGATTCCTTGATGCTTGGTGAATCTGCTCACATCTTTTGCAACTCAAGTGAAACATAAAAATAATCTGCAATCCCCCACCAGCACCCCAGGTCTTCTCCCTCCTTTATTCCAGTTACAGCTCTTCCAAGCAATGTGCATTTCACATCAAACTTCCACGCTTCCTAGTCCTTCCTAAAGACTTTAAGAAGGGGTTATTTTCAACAACTGCTACATTTAAAAAGTCCTTACCTAACATACTTGTTCCCAATGAATCATTTTATTTCTTAACATGCTTGATTTCAGGACTGTTTGACTTATCTTTACTCTCATTTTTCCCTTCCCTGTTCAAAGTTTACTTTTATTTATTTGCCCTTGTGTGCTCTTCTCATTCTAGTCATCTAAGCCTCCTTCATGGTATCCTTTATATTTTTCCAGTTTTTATGCTCAGATTTTTTCCTCACAGCAACCAATGTCATTTCTCTCCTCATACATGGCTGCAGTGGAAGTTACTACTTATACATGAAGATTTAAAATTATACCTGTATATCTGAATTGTCTGTTGAATTCTGTGATCACAACATGCAGCTCTCTTTTGAGAACTGTGTATGAATATCCTAGAATCCCGAAAATACAAAGACAGACGATCTTATCTTTCCAGACTTCTATAGTCCTTGAAATTCTCATGAGAATTTATTCTATTCTGCATAGCAACCTCAAAATCCTCTTAAGATCATTTGTTCTTATTCCCCACATATATTTAGTACTATTTTGGCTTGCATCTTCTAAGATGTAGAGACAGGTACACGGTGAGATATGCAAGAGAATCTTGTGGGGGAATCTTGTAAAAGATAAAGGTGGGGGAAAAATCAGGAATAGTAGGAGCTTTAAGTTGCAAAGCAGCCATGACATGTGGAAAAGAGAAAGTACCCTAGTCTATGGGCTGTGGTAACAGAATACTTAGGCTAGCTGTTTGTGTCTGTAACAATGTTTCTTTCTCACAGTTATGGAGGCTGGGCGAGCTTATGTCAAGGTGCCACAGGTTGATTCTTCTTGGTTTCTAGAAGATCATCATCTTCTTGTGTTTACACTGTTAAAGGAGCACAGGGCAGCCAGGGAGATAGCGCAGTAGAATAAGCACTTGCCTGGAAAGTGTAAGGGCCTGACTTCAATCCCTGGTTCCTAAATAAATAACAGAGCATGGGATCTTCCTAGGGTTTCTTTGGTAAGAGCAAATATCCCATTAATAAAAGCTCCATCTTTGTAACCTAACACTTTACAAAGTCCCAACTGCAGATACTATGGAGAGGGGATATATATATATATATATATATATATATATATATATATAAAGAGGCTCTAAAATTCAGTCTATGGCAGTGAGGGAGGAAGGGAGACTGTGTAAGAAAATAAGAGCTTTTCAAATAGGGCAATGGGGAGTTGCAGGCCCTATAGGAGTTCTGTATCCTATAAAAGTGGCCTATATTCACTCTTCCAAACTCATTTGTTAGTTGAAACAGGAAATGGAAACCATGGCCTTGTCATGAATAAAGTGACGGAATTACAGGAAAACAAATTAAGGCTACTGCTCAGTTATATTCCACACTTTGGGAGAACTGGGAGATATACCTTATGGTTACATCTTCAAATTCTACTCATTTAACCTTCATAATATATCAGCTGGACCTCTTCTTTCTAATCTGCTTCTCTAAGCATAGCTTCATCATCATTTTTCTGGATCACTAACTATTCTTCCCATTACTGATCTTGTTTGTCTTCCAGTCCAATTTATTTTCCAAGCAACAGTCAAAAGGCTCCTTTTCACATGCAAATCCAATCTGGTAATTCCCCAGCAACCAGATTCCAATCCTTCTCTGGACAATCAGGGATGAAAGCCAAGCTTCTTAGCATGGCAACAAAGATTTGCCAAATATTCTACTGGGTCTCCCTAGCTGCTTCTCTCTTCATTTCCTTCTCCTTCTCTCCCAAAATGTACAGTGTACTTGAAGGATTTAACTTTTTATCTTTTTAGATACGCCTTCCTAAATCTCAGCCCTCATCCTTTTTAGTTCCATCTGATTGGATTGTCCACACTATTAACCACCTCCTCCTGCCCCATAGCATAATTATTAACTGCTACATGGCTAATGGCCAATAAATTTCTCTAAATTTATGGTTCTCTTCTTGGCTATGCAGGGCCTTGGGAGCTTTAAAACAAAACATCACTGATACTTGGGTCTCATGCCCAGAGATTCTGATTTAATTAGTCTGGGATATGGCTGGTCATTAAGAATGTAAGAGTTCTTAAGGGAATTCTACTGTGCAGCCCCAAAATTGAGAAACACTGCTTTATAGATTTTTTATCACAGGATTGTTAAATTCCTAGCATGAGTTTGGAGCTCCTTCTCTGAGCAGTATTTGAATATTCTCCTTATATGTTTATATATGATCATGTGGCTTAGTACAAATTTACTGTAGCTTACTGAGTGTAAGAAAAAATTATTAGTTATTATTAGGAGAATAATCTCACTATCCCACCCCATATTTGGATAAGTACCTATGAGACCTGATAAAATTTGAATTGAGAAAAAAGTGCATAAAAGAATTTGAGGAAAAAGAACCTATGGACTTCTATCACTCATATTTGTCCCCAAAATATTCACTGGCTCGTTCTAAGCCTGATGTGCCATTGGAGAAAGAGTGCACTCATCGCTCATACATGCTTACAGCCCAAGGTCAGGGCTTCCCATACTCCCTGAATGGCCTCACTGACAGCACACTATTATATCTGGTGCCACTGCCTGAAGAATTCAGCACACAAATTCCAGGCTTTTGGGTGAGATAAGCAACAAACTGCAAGTGCACCCCTGATGCAAGTGAAAGCAGTCATAGTTCCTGATGATCACAGGAAGATATGCTTGGGGCAAGTCCCTGCCAACAACAACAAAAAAATGGCACCAACCAGGATGCCAGAAAGCACTACTCAGGTAAATCAGGCTTACAGAATTTAAGGGGTGTGCGTCTCATACTAGGTGCCTTCCACTGAACCTTTAGGTAAGATTAACAGGAATGATTGACCAGGTGCTGAGTTAACTCAGGGGCTTTCCACATACATGCCTGTCCTAGAATTCACTCTGATCTTAATTGAATGTATGAGAGATAGTGCATATTTATGAACTCTTAATAAGGGTCAGGTAGGGTAAAGGAGACTGAAAGACAGACTGAGAGATACAAATACATGCAGTATATGTGCTCTTGCCTGAATCTTCAAAGATTTTTTGGTTTTGTGTATGTTATTTTCTACCTGTGTTAGGACAATGGAAAGAATACTGACCCTAGCATGCTTTCCTAACTCACATGAGTGGAGGAGAGTGATTTCTCCGGCTCCACTCTTCTAACTGCACTATTTGTGTTGTGGGTAGTAATTCTCATTTTCCACTTTGATTACAACAAAACCCTGAGTGGTGATGTTTTCTCCCTATCTATAAACTTGCCCTGTGGGGCTCTGGCACACAACAGCTGGTGTATATTCACCAAACTAAAATATCTGCACTGTTTTACTCTTAGAAGATGGAAGGAAAAATTACTTTTCAATTTTTCAAGAATGAGCAACCAAAAATTAATATTGCAATAAATTGCACTACCTTGTTTTAATGATGTTATGAATGTGATTGTTTGCTTTTTCCATTTCACTGCCAAACTCAGGAATACGAGGCAAGAGGATCTGTTTTCATGCTCGATGCCCTTGGTATGCCGATCTCAATGACTGGCACATGGTAGGATTTATAAGTCGTTCTTTACTGCTTCTTGTTTTCTACTTGGACTTTTTCCCATAGTTAACCAATTGCCACACACTTTATACTTATAATTAATTTTATTTTTGATCAGTTAACTTACTATATTCAGAAGGAATTAGAAATTTCTATAAATCCTTTCTCAAAATACTAAGTTGAGCAGCTATAGAATAGCTATGCTGAAATAAAAAAGCTGAACAACCAAGTCTTTTGATTTATGTGGAAGTAATTGGTCAGAGAAGATTGAAAATTAGACACTATTTCTCTATTATTTCTTTGCTATAAGTATTTATTAGATTAAAAGTTTATTTTTTTCTAATGAGAATACATTCTTTAGTGTCTTTTCACTCTTTTTTAAAAAGGTACATATATAAGTTTGCTTTTATATTTTTCTTCAGAAAAATTGCATTAAAATGCCTTCATCTATTTCACTCTTACTCATTCAGTGCCTAGAACAGTGTACAGGACATAGTACGTGCCCAGTGTGTGCAGCAGAGTCATTCTCTTTGTGGTTTCTGATATTAATTTATATAATGGTGCACATGGAAAGTAATCACTTTCAGAATTCTGAATGCCAAATTTTTTAAAGAAGTTACCCACAGATGATAAACAAAATAAATAAAGTGACTCATTTTTATTTTTAAAAATTTCTCAAAATACTGATCTGCAGTATTATAATTTTAAGAACATGGGTATCAATGGTAGAGTTTTAAATTATTAGCACGCATGCACACGAGCTGTAATTGCGACACATTGTGGTCACAGGATGAAGGATAAAACTCATATGACCATCTAGAAAGAATCTTAAATATTAATTTAGATGAGTCACATGAGATAATAGGTTAACAGCTATTTAGTAAGACAATTGTTTTAATTGATTGGATTAAAAAAGTTATCTTTTAATTGTTTAAATAGTGTGTGCATTTGCTTTTGGGAAGAAAATGATCATGTGCACAAGACAACCAAAAGCTACTGAAATTACATATTCAGGAAATGAGGATCTGTGGAGAGACAGGATTCTTGTTCTCCTAAGAAAGTTATGAGGTTTGCAGACATAGATTTGGGCAGTGAAGTCAAGAGTAAATGACAGATAAGGTGGACTGTGCATCCTTCCTCCCTGAAGCCCTCATGTAGACCTCCAAGCAAAGAACCTGGGGCACAAGATGTAGGAGACTAAAGTAGGAGACCCCAGAGTGGAAGAGCCCATGGACGGCTGCAAGCCCAACATTGACAACTCCAGTCCTAGCCTGTGCTTAGAAAGTTGGGGAGAGCTTTGACTGGGTTTACCTGTTACTGAGGAAAAAGTAAAAGTAACTGGAAGCATATCAACAATTAAAAACATGAGAAGCAACTTTCAGAAATAGGAGAATCACTCCTTTTACAGTAATCAACAATACAGTAGATCAATTTTTCAGTAACAAAGGAAAACAATTTTAAAAGCATATAGACAGAAAAAAATATATTATCTATAAATGAAAAAAAATCTAGCTGATCTTATTCTAAGAATGGGAAAGTGAAACTATGAAAAATTGCTAAGGAGATCAGCATCAGTTAAGTATAAAAATAGGTCAACAAATACAATAAAACACATAGGAAAAGATAATTTATACCAGGGACTTCTTCTTCTTTTTTTGTTCATTTTCTTTTTTTTCCATAATTTTATTGACAGACAAATAGCAATGAGACAGTTTCAAATCAAATTGGTAGGACAGTTTCAATAATTAACATATTACGTACTGTCTTTGTACCAGGAACTTCTATAGTGCAAAAAAACAAAACAAACTTGTGTAGATTCCCTTCAAGAATTTATATGCAATCATCTGGTATTATTTTTTCCAAAGCTAGCCTAAAAATAGTCCAAAATATCCACAAGGTTATTCTTCACATCTTTATTTATTATAAAAAATTTAAACCTATATCTTGGTCTTCTAAATGTACACCATTTCTAATGTCTTAACAATTATTATTATCATACTCTTTTTAAAATAAAAATTTTTTAAAGTAAAAAAGACAAAAAAATTAAGGTTTTTTTGAATGCAAGCATTAATATTTAATCATTTTTCCAATCTTGCATAACTATATCTGTTAATATGAGCAACAGATTTGATGACATAAATAGATAGATAATATAACACCATTGTTAATTTGCTATTCTTGTTTTGAAAATCTGTAACATGTATTGTGTTGTATTTACCTGGTTTCTGTTTTTGTTCCTGCTATTTGTTTTTGCTCTCTAAAATTAAATTAAATTAAATTAAAAATTTCAACCTTAATATCCAATTGTAGAACAAGAACCTAATTACACATTGCAGTTTTATGCCACTATTAAAATCATATTTGAAAATTATTTAATGAAACTTAAGATTGCATGGGCTACAAAGAATGTAGTGAAAGCAATGAAGAATATGTATGGCTCTAATTTTATGTTGCCTTGCATGTATTTTTTACAATGTGCACATTAATAAAATTGTATCAAAGATTATAGGCAATTGTTAATTTTCTTTATAATTTGCTTGTATCATTTACATTTCATTTAATGAATATGAATGATTCTATAAAGAGAAAATTTTTACATTTTAAAATATTGAATGAGATTTTATAGTATTTGCTAAAATGTGTAAACATATTGCACAAACCATGTGGTTATTTCATGTATTCTTTAAAGCAAAGCATAGATTCCTCTCCACCTTTGGAAACTATACAAATACACTTAATTTCTTAGCAAGCTATTGAACATATTGTAAAGATTCCCAAAAAGTAAGAAAATAAATATAAAGACCTAGTATTTAAACCCCCATTATGACACTAAGCAGTTGTTTGACCATTAAGAAACTTAACTTACATTTTCTGAGTCAGGCCTATTTGGTAGGGTGGTTGTGACTAACCCACTATCTGCGATGTGCATCTGACTCAAACCCTTTGCTTAGAATTGAGCCTCACTGGGCCAGCAAGATAGCTCAGTGGTCTGAAGCGAAGCGCTTGCTTAGGCAGGCGCAGGGAACCACAGTTTGATCCTGGTACCACATGCTGCGCCAGCCCCACCCTCAGGGCGGGCGAGCTGGCAAAGGAAAATTAGTTCCCAGTAAAGATAAAGTCCCTAAATAGCAGAGAATCTTGCAAGTTTAAGCCAAAGCAACTTCCTCATATCTAATTTAAATGCATATTATTATATCAAAAATAAAATGTGTTTATTCATCATAGTTGTCTGTGAATTTGTGTTGAGAGATTTATGTGAATTAACATGAATCCCCTGTATAATTATTTTTATTTTTTAAAAGAGAATAAAAATCGTAAATTAAAACATGAGAAACAATATAAAATTTTGGCCAGCCAGATAGCTTAGCAGACTAAAGAGCCTACTTAGGCAGACTTAGCAATGGGGTTCGATTCCTGATGTGCCATGCCAGGCCCACCCCCTGGGCGTGCTGAGACAGGCTGAGACTGGGCTTGGTGGCGTACGCCTGCAATCCCAGCACTGGGGAGGCTGAAAACAGGAGGATCACTATGAGTCTGATCTGTGTAGTGAGACCCTGCAGACCCTGTACTAAATACGTTTTTTAAAAAAATAAAGAATTTCATTAAACAAAATAATAAGTATTGAACAATGGTTGTCATAATGCATAATATTGTCTTCAAATTAGTTGTTTAGATTATCAGATATAAGCATGCAAAATTGGTTTAAAAAAGTTGTAAGAAATTTAAGAGGTAAGGAAAAAAGTTTAAGCACTAACTGCTTCTTTCAATAGGCCAGCAGAAATCAACAGTATAATTATTCAAGCTATCCTGTCTATATACATAAATGTAGATTTTTCCCATTTTCTCTCCCTTTTCTTCATCCGACTGTTTCTTTCCCTTTGAATAGATTCTTTCCCTTTCACAGTATTTATTATACTTTTCAGATTTTATTTACTCTTTCAGGTCCTTTATAATTTTAAGGTAGGTACAATGATTATAATTTTACAATTGTAATTTTAAAGTAGGTACTATATTTGAGATACAAAAATTGGCACATGGATCCATTTAGTAACATGGTGGAGATTTAGACTTGACCCAAGCAACCTGAGTCCTGACTAAAATGTGCCCCCCATTTATGAAACTACCCTACTATAGAATGTCTTTCAGCTCCACTCTGTGACTGACAAAAAGTACATATGAAGAACATGGCCAGTTTGAACATTTGCAGGGAGATTTGATTAGTCAATAAAGAAAGGCAGTTACAAATTTTGAAAAGAAAAGATTAATAATATAACTTAAATGTCGGGGGGAATTCCACAAGTAAGTGATTGTCCTGTTAGCACATAGTTGGTGTCAATATGTATTTTTAAAAAATTATTTGAATTTATCAGATGAAGAAACTATCACATCAGAACAGTTTGGAGTAGTGCTAAAATTACTGTGATATAAAATTGCTCATCAACCTAATAACAAGCAATTAAATTGAGAAAATAATAAAAATGTCTACCAACTAAAAAAGTCCAAAGTCTGATGGATTCACTGCTGAATTCTAAAAAATCTCTAATCATCTTACATCACCAGTACTTCTCAAAATTATTTAGTGAAACTGAAAGAGATGGAGTGCATCCAAACTCATTCATCAAACCAGAAACAACCTGATGTTCAAACCAGAAAAAGCTCAAATAAAACAGAAAACTACAGGCCAATCTCCTTAATGAACATAGTTGCCAAAATCCTCAACAACATTTTAGCAAATAAAATGCAATATAGTATCAAAAAGATCATGCATTCTAAGTATGTTTTATCACAGAGTTGCAAAGATGATTCAACATGTACAAATCAATAAATGCAGTACACTACATAAATAGATTCAATGGCAAAAATCACATGACCATATCAATAAGTGCAGAAAAGGCAAAATCCAAACCCCCACATAATAAAGCTCTCGAAGGAAATAGGTATAGAAAGAACCTAACTAAATTTGACATAATGTGCTTATAGCAAACTGTTGGCCAGCAGCATATTCAATCGAACAATACATTTAATTCTAACACTGAAAGCACTCCCCCTAAAATCAGGAACAAGAGAAGGATGCCTGCTATTTCCATTTCTATTCAACATGGTATTTGAGGCATTAGCTAGAGCAATCAGGCAAGAGAAAGATGATAAAGGGAATACTTACAAGAAAGAAAGATCTCAGATGATCATTATTTGAAGAAAACATGATACTTCACATAGAAGACCCAAAGAATTCTTGCAAAACACTCATAAAATTGATGGAAACCACATTGAGTTTGTGTGTAACAAGCTTTATAATTATCAATTAGCTTTCTCTATTAACTTATGAGTCAGTCTCAAGCCTAAGTGGCCTGCATGATGAGCCAGTGGCTGACGTGCAGAAACAGAATTCTCCATGCCAATGGTCATGGTGGAAGCCTACATTGTCTTGTGACACTGTGACGTCTCTGAAGGTAGACAGCATAGCAGCTGAGGACATCAAATCTTACTCAGTGTTCTAAGGCAATAACCGCCAAGCTTAGAATTAAAAGTTTTCTCATTAAGCAAAGATTTACAACTGAGAATGTCTGATCCATTTGCACCAGACCTTGCTCACTATTATGCCTCCTGTCCCAGCTGGCTCTTGCACAACCTGCACCCCCCAGTATTTTAAGGACCCAGTACATATTGGCCAATTGGGAGAAGTCTTTGTCTTGGCTATAAGAGCTCTTTTATTTCCAGACCCCCACAACCATATTAATTTGTCTATTATCTCTTATACTTTGCTGCACTCTCCTCCATAAGATTGAGAGACTGGCCAGCTCCCAATATAGAATGATGATTGTCAGCAATATAGCAAATACAACATCAACACAAAAAAGTCAATATCATTTTTGTATAACAATAATAAACCCAATGTGAAAAAATTATTAATATCCTTCACTATAACATCCAGAATACCTAGATACCTAGGAATTAACCTAATCAAGGAAGTAAAAGACCTCTATCATGAAAGCTACAGTGCTCTGAAAAGGGAAGCCAAAGAAGATATTAGAAAAAGGAAAGCTGTCCTCTGCTCCCGGACAGGCAGAACCAGTGCTGTCGTAATGGCCGTGCCCCCAAAGCTGTTTTACAGACTCAGTTCCAGCCCAACCACTTTCTTCACAGAACTAAGGAAAACAACCCCAAACTTCATAGGGAACCAGAAGAGACCTAGCATAGCACAAACATCCTTGGGTAACAAGAGACAGCAGGAAGCATCGCAATATTTGACTTCAAGCTAAACTACAATGCAACAGTGATAAAAATGGCCTGGTAGTGGCACTGAAATAGACACGTGGGCCAGTGGAACAGGACAGAAGATCCAGAAGCATTTCCAGATACATCCAGCCATTTGATCTCTGAGAAAAGGACAAAAACTGATGTAGAGGAAAGATAACCTATACAACAAATGGTACTGAGGAAATGGTTATCTATATAAGAGTGAAGCTGGACCCATATTTTTCAGCATGTAGTAAACTAAAGTCAAAATGGATCAAAGATCTAAACATGAAAGCATGAACACTGAACCTACTAGGAGACAATAAT
This sequence comes from Octodon degus, assembly GCF_000260255.1. Classification (NCBI taxonomy): domain Eukaryota; kingdom Metazoa; phylum Chordata; class Mammalia; order Rodentia; family Octodontidae; genus Octodon; species Octodon degus. Next base: position 4,030,929 of record NW_004524762.1, on the reverse strand, counting down.
CAATGAAAGGAAGGGTCAATGAGATAACTCAGCAGACTAAACACCTGCGTAGGCAAGCACATGAGCCAGGTTTGATCCCCGGCACCACATACCATGTCACCCCTGCTCCTAGGCAAGCTGAGCCAGCCACCAAAACCAGGCATGGTGGTACACACATGTCATCCCAGCGCTGGGAAGTCTAAGACCAAAGGATCACTCTGAGTCCAAGCTGCATAGTGAGACCTTGTACCAAATACTAAAAAATCAAATAATCAACAAATGGGATTACATCAAATTAATAATCTTTAGCACAGTAAAGAAACAATTAGTAGAGTGAAGAAGCAACCCACAGATTAGGAAAGAATTTTTGTCAGTGCAGAGGACCAATATTTAGAATATATAAAGTAATTTTAGAAAAAAATCCCCTAAAATAAAAGACCCAATCAAGGGTCTTTTATCTTATCACTTCTGAAAAATTAACAGACATTTTTCAGAGGAAGTACCAATGGCCAACAACCATTAAAAAAAATTCAGTAAATCTTGCCATTAGAGAATTGTAAACTGAAACAATGCTAAAATATTATCTTACAGCAGAAAGAATGTCAGTCATCTAGAAACCTAAGAACAACAAATGCTAGTGTGGCTGTGTTAGAAAGGGGGCATTTCTGTATTCTTAGTGGGAATGTAAAACAAACACTATGGAAATCAGTGTAGAGATTTCTCAGAGAACAGAAATTAGAAATTCCATAGGGTCGTACTATTTTCTTTCTAGGCAAAAGGTTTAAGACGTAATATTACAGTGATACATATGTAATAAGGTTTATAGCAGCACAATTCATAGTAACTAAATCTGGATTCAGCTTGTCTGCACATCAACTGATGAAGGATGAAAATGTTCTGCTTATACAGATGAATACTACTTGGCCATAAACAAGGATAAATTTGAGACAAAGGTAGGAAAATGGATGAATATGTTGAGAGAAATAAGTCCAACACACATCCTTAAATACCTCATTTGAGTAAGCCATAGTACAAAGAATGGCTAGACAGAAACAAGGGGATAGATTTCTTGAAAGTGGGAAGGGGTCCAGGAGACTAAGGGTAAGTGGAGAGAGGGGAGGACAGTAAGGAGAAATACAATACACTATGTACAGGGACCAAATATCCACAATACATGTAAACATTATATCTCATAAGCATGAGGTAAGAATAATGATTGTAACAAAAGTGAAAATGGCGAAAGGGGATTTGGAGATAGAGGGAGACACATGGGTGAAAAGGGAGGGGTTAATAAAGGAACCTGTTTTATGCATATGTATCTACTCCTCAAGTTCAATGAAAACTTCATATAATGCAAGCATGTATTAATAAAGCTTACTGTGATAGATTGAATTATGATTCATCACATGTTGTTCACTGCCTGTTGCTCTTGCCTCTTGGGGGGAAAGCATTTCCCTGCCTTTTGGGGATGGGTCACTTCTGTCTGGTTTTGGCCCGAGGGGTAATTGGTGGCACAAACCTGGCAGAGGCTCAGTGTGCTTTAAAACGGGATGCAGTCTTTTCCCATTTCTATGAAGATAGCACAATTTGCTAACCAGCCCAAGAGGGACACGAACTCTGTGGAGTAGATCTGGCCTCCCTCTGTAGTTAGGCACCAAAAGCAAGCAGCCCGCATCAACCAAACTCCATCAGATCATAGATATGCAAATAAGAAATAGAACGTTTATTGCTGTAAATCTCTGAGTTTGGGGAAGATTTGTAGTGTATCATAGAAGGCAAACTTAATACGGCCTTGACTATCAATCTAAAAATAAACTAGTGAATCTTAAAACATTGTGAAAAATAGTACATGACAACATTAATTTTGTCAAAGTTGACAGAAGAAATGAAAAAATCTAGTGCTGCTAAGGGAAAAAAATGAAGGATAGGAGCATAGTGTAATCATAGATAAGCTAATGAGATAAAGGAAGAGTACTGATGAAAGGGGATAATGAGATAAAGGAATAGAGAATGTACAGGGACCAAACACCCACAATGAATGTAAACACTGTATCTCATAAACTTGAGGTAAGAACAATAATTGCAACAAAAGTGAAAATGGAGAAAGGGGAGAGATAGAGGGAGATAGAGGGAGAGATGTGGGTGGAAAGGGCTGGGTTAAGGGAGCAAGGCGGGAGAAGCAAAGCACTACCACTTGGATCAGGTTGCTGTCTGTGTGGGCCTGCTTCATCCTCTGGAGGATACAAAAATACATCTCTTTCAACATAAAAATCATGTAAGCCTTTTTAGCCAAATTGGAATTTATTTGGGAAAATTAGTTTAGACATATCTACAGAAATAAATGGTGATCTCAAATATAAGGCATCAAAACTTTTAAGAAAATCAAATTACTATCACTTTGATAACCCTGGACTTCTTATACTCGTACCATACCAAATTAGTAAAAAAAAAAGACATTTATTAATATTATTCAACAATAAACCAATTCAATAAATAAATAAGATTATAGCTAGAGGTA
>NW_004524762.1:4025109-4026502 GCF_000260255.1 Octodon degus | reverse complement strand
TTTTTTTTTTTGCAGAACTGGGGATTGAACTGAAGCCCTTGCACTTGCCAGGGAAGCGTTTATTCCACTGAGCCATCTCCCCAGCCCTGAGATTTCTCTGTATGCATTGATCTTTTCTGAAGGATGAAGATGAAAAGATCAGTGCATCACTGAAACAGGTCCATGTGTAGCATTTGCATTTAATCAAAATAATAATGATTGGTTCTACAATTTATTATTTCCCACCTGTATAAAATTAAGATAACAATGGTAGCCCTTTTTTTAACCTAGGGAGTTGCACCCCACCTCTTTCCAAGCTACAGATTGGTTTTATTTTGTTTCTGTATTTCCAGTACCATGAGATAGTAAGTCGCCCCTGCAGTCATCATCCTGCTTTCTGCAATGTTCAGCTTGCACCCACATGCCACTGTGCCTGCCTGCTAATCTCAGGAATCTAAATATTGCCCGAATATCTAAGTAAAACTTTTTATTTGGAATTTAAGTATAATTTGATAAGATTATAATTATAATTACTAGGGAACAATAAAAATTGAGCTCATTCAGTCATTCTTTATTCATAGCTTCATTCATATAGTCTTTCATTATTTCAGTTTTCTGTCTTTTAAATATAAGACCTATGACTTAAAATTTTATTTAATGTTCATAGAATGTTATGGAAGGATTTGACATTTTTAAGATCAATAGTGATGACTTCACTGTGTATAGTCAAGATGGTAGCTATGCATTTGAATAACAAGTGGTGATTTTAAAATAAGACTTAGAAGGAGAAACCAATAATACTAAACAAATAACTCCATTTCATTTAAAAAAAAAATCTGTTTCTTTTTTTCATAGTGAGGATCAAATTCAGGACCTTGTGCTTGCCTGGCAGGCTGTTAAGCTGCTGAGTTATGTCCCCAGCCATTACAAGAAATCTTTTAACAAGTAAGTTTATAATGGGTGCACAATAGCCAGTTGCCAGTTATTGTACAGAACTCTAGATAAAAAGTAAATGAACTATATTCTCAATTTATAGACTTCCACATTGTAGCTACAATAGGTATATCAACAATTTGTGGACTGGGGAGATAGCTCAGTGGAATAAGCACTTGCTGGGCAAGCATAAGGGCCTGAGTTCAATCCCCTGTTCAAAAAAAAAAAAAAATTGTGATTTGCTAGAATCTAAAATGATTTACCATTTATTAATGATTTTCAGAAGATTATTTTTTCAAAATCCAAATGCTTACTGGTTTTATGCTGCGTTTATCAGAGAATATTTTATTTCATATAGAAATATCCTGAATTTAATATGGAAAAAGAATACATGAGGGGCCGGGGAGATGGCTCAGTGGAATAAGTGCTTCCCTGGCAAGTGTAAGGGCCTGAGTTCAATCCCTGGTTCTGCAGAGAGAGA
>NW_004524762.1:4017312-4025009 GCF_000260255.1 Octodon degus | reverse complement strand
AGAGAGAGAGAGAGAGAGAGAGAGAGAGAGAGAGAGAGAGAGAGAGAGAAGAATACATGAAATCCAAGTCCTGTTTAACTTCTGCACAGGATACATGTGAGAACAGTGATACAAATTTTTGCTTTCATTCATTCATACATTTGGTTACATTTTACTTCTATTAAAATCCTTATTTTAAAAGAAAAAGGGAGACTGGCTAGATGGTGCAGCAAATTAAGTACCCGCTTAGGCAAGCATAGGCACTGGGGTTCAATCCCCAGCACCACATGTGGTGCTGTCCCGCCCCCAGGTGCACTGAGCCAGCCACTAAGACCAGGTGTGGAAGCACATGCCTGTAATCCCAGTACTGGGGAGGCTGAAACAGGAGGATCACTATGAGCCCTAGCTGCATGGTGAGACCCTGTACCAAATATATATATATATATAATTAAAAAAGAAGAAGAAAAGGAAAAGGGAGAGTATGGAGAAAATAAGTGGCAGAAATAATTGCAGGTAGCTGACTTCTGGCCCCATATCAATCAGCACAGAGCTATAGCACATCTCCATTCTTATGGAAAGTTCTATGGAGACTACTGCTCTGGACAGAAGTTATATGGTTAGTTTTAGTAGGAAAGCATTAAAGATAAGGGAGCAAAGTTCAGTCTATTCAGAGAAAAATGTGGCAAGTGTGTGAGTTCAAGGTACAAATAAACATATAGGACAATAAATTGCAGTCATATTTTGGAAAATCTTAAATGTACAGAGAGAAGTAATGAGAAGTATGGACAATTTCTTGTCTAGGAAGAGACATTATTGGATCTATTTTTTTTTAAATTAATTGAAGAATGGCTCATAGAACTGACTGAAGTAGTAAGAGTTATGAGGTCACTGAGCTCAGAAATAAAACTCTAAAAAGGAAGTGAGAGCTCTGAAGTACAAGCCATGTGACTTGAAATCATGCAGAGAAAGGGGACAGGAAGTCTGAACAGCTAGTTGTGGTGGTGGCATAGTCAGAAACGAAGGAGTCAGGAGAAGGAGTTGGTTTGTTTTAAAAGAGAGGAAGTTCAATTCTAAACATATTTGAATTCAAATTTCTTGTGAGATACTTAAGAAAATATCCATTAAAAACATGATAGAAGTTTTCCCAACCTTTTCATTTTACAAGAAAAGTCAAAGACTAGCTTATAAGACAGAAGTGTTATCAATACAGAGGGACCAATAAACAGAATTGTGAGGGAAAAGTTGAAAACTGTGCAAAATGCCAGAGTTACAAAGGCAGGCATAAAAGTCAAAAGTGAAAAACTAAGAGTTAGGGTCAAGATTTCAGCAGTCTTATTTATCTCTTATAGCTTTGGAATGTTATGCAATTTCTAAAACAACCTAATTCATTGATTTCACATCATTTCCAAGAAGGCTACTGTTGGAAAGGTCTTCAAGCATATCAATTTCAGATTATTTCATAATTTTAAATGTTTGATAGTTGAATAATAATACCCTCAGCAGTTGTACACAGAGTTATCAAGAAATCAGGTAGCACAATCTTAAATTCCACTATAGACTTTTATACGTTTTAAACTACTTGCATAAACTATTAATCATGTAGCTTTAAGTATCCCAGTTCACCTTAGTATCCAAGAAACTACCAGTGTTCCAAGAGTGTTTCACAAGAACTTTTTGTTTCACTTTCTGCATAACTGCAGAAGAAGAAAACAACCATCAATGTAATTTAAAAGAAAAGTGAACCCAGATAGTAAAATAGAGTTCTACATATTGGTCTAGTTGCTTGTGTGAGACAGGAAGATGTGAAGATTCTATCTTTTCAGAGATATGCTAGTCTTTGTCACAACTCAGATGAGGTAATTTTGACAAGTAGGATTTCACAGAACAAAATAAAGTAAGATAAGAAGACTGGTGATAACACAGAATCCTGAGGCTTCACACACAGTTGATTTTTAAATGTAGGAAATTTTTCTACCAATCTGCACAGTATATTACTGAATTTTAATGGCTGTTTCTATTTAGTGATTTATTCATCTAACAGGTTAAGCGCTTTTAGTTTATATACACATTAAGCTCATAATAACTAAAAGTCTTTTTAAGAGTTTCTTTTTCTTTTTTCTTTTTTTTTTTTTTTTTCAGAACCGGGGATTGAACTCAGGCCCTTGTGCTTGCCAGGGAAGCGCTTATTCTACTGAGCTATCTCCCCAGCCCAAGAGTTTCTACTGAGTCTATTTATGAACTTCCTGAAAGACATCTTGAATTCAAAGGAATAAAATCATCTTTCAAAAACCTGAGACAAAGCAATTGAACAATCTTTAGGAGACTTACGATTAAAATGCATTGCTCTTATATTCATGTGATCGTTTACATTGCCTGTAAAAAATAAGGCTGGCTTGATAGTAAACGATGAGCATAAACACAAGAGGATATGTTGATTTTATAGAGATAGTAGCAATTACCTACAATTGCTAATACTCACCAAAGGGTCAGATACTTGCACAAGTAGCTATTTCTCAATAAAATGTGATTCTAGTGATAGTGAATATCATTATGAGCCAAGTAAGCTACAGATCAGCTAAGATACAGTGAATGTGAGTAATTTTGCTTGTAGTTGACATCAGAAGACATACCCACTACAAGTCCTCAGCTAATGTTGACAACATCTACCAATCCCTAACACCCATCAAAGAGTATACATGTTATACACATCCTGATATGTTGGTAATACAACATCAAATATGCAAATGGATGAAAGAGCTATTTGTTTTTCATTTAGAGTATGGACAAACTATCATTCTTCTCTCTCTAACATTCTGCATTGAGGACAAATACTTCCCTTCTTCCCTTTGTTCTGCCAACACAGCGGAGTGGTGACTACAAACTATAACTTACAGAACTGTTTTAAATTGAACTGCTTTGCCACTGACACAATCCTGCAATTGAAAGGCTATCTTCTTGACTGTAAATTCAGTACTGAATAAATTATAAGTAACTGTGAATAAGATATGTAATTGTAATAACAAGGTGGAAGGAGTTCAAAGTGAAGGCTTCCTGGTAAAAAACACTTATAGGAGAGATATTTTAAACATTTTTCTAGAAAAGAAAAACACAGTTTTATAATCTATTTTACCAGCTTTTCCAAAGTAAATGCATAGACTGATACAGCTTGAGCTCCCTACGTTTCACCTGGTTTATTAATGATAACGGAATTCCTCCAATGTACAATTTCAGCTGTTTACAAATTTGGAAAATGAACACATTTTATATTGTAAAATCAGATTTAACTGTATTTAAGCTACTGTTATAATGATCTTAATTTTATGAAAGGCTGGTTTTTTGGTAGTGGTTAATAGGACATTTTCAGCACGACTGCTGGGGTTGGAATCCCTGTGCCTGTACTTACTAAAAGAGAAATCTTGGGCAAGTCGCTGAATGCTGTCTGTTTTCCTCATCTGTGAGGTGAAGGTAGCGGGAGTCATTAACTGTAAGGATGTCATAGTGATCTAGTTACTTCACACAGAACCCTTAGACAAGTGCTCCTCATCTGCGAGAACAGAAGGTCTCACCTTGTAAGTGGTGCATCCTGTAGAGAACTAGAGGCTACTGCTGTGGGCACTGGATGCAGGAAAAAGTGTAAGGGAAGTTCAAGTAACATAAAAATTTCATAGATATATAAATTAAAATATTAATGTTTTAAGAACATTCTCTATCAAATAAGCATGATAGCTAATCACTTAAATAACTTAAGATTTGAAAATCCCTTGTGTAACCGCTTCTTACTGTAAGGCATTTCTTTATGTTCCTAAAATTTTCACATTTAAAATCTATGATGGCTTAGGTAAATTGACCTAAATTGAGAGCTTCTTTGATATTATAAAGCCAGCCAAATGAAAAATATAAAAAATAAGCTGCTGTAAATAAAGTAGTGGGTAGTGTATAAACTTTTAATTAGCTGTATAAATTGGGAAAACATACCCTGGTTAATTAATGTTAACAGAAAACTTGGAAGGCTTGTTCAAGCTTCGGCTGTCTCCGAGATTTTAAGTTAGTTTCAGTTGGAACTGCAAAGTTAAAAACATCAAGAAGAAGAAGATACATCTGCTTCTCTGTTTTGTACCTTTCTACAATAAGTTTTATTAAAAATGGTCAAAATCAGGAAGTAAAGCCATGTGAGGTTTCAGTAGTGTATGTTGGTGCATGACCTCTGAATAATTTCAGACTGCTTTCTGAGAACATAAAATTCAGGTTATTTCAGTAATACCAACTATCAGCTAATTCTTTGAAAGCAGGCTACATAAATAGTTTGTCTTAGGTTTCTACAATGCCTAATAAAGGTAATATTTACATCTCTAATTTCTAAGGTTTACATTAGATAAGAGATAAAAACACATACTGTTTGTTAAGTAAATGTGGTTGGTACAGTGATGATTACGACAAGGATGATGAGATCTACCTTTAGACTGTATCTATTCACACTATTGTCCTTTATCACTGATAAGCACCTTTCTTTTACTTCTATGAATTTTTTCTCTCCTTTGCAGAATGTTTCTTTATCTATGACTTATAAATAAATATTCTTCCAGGAACTACCTGGTTTCTATTCCATTTCTGATTATGCAATCTCTCCTGATCCTAACTTTTTTATATCTTTAGGTATTTCTTCTGACTAATGTTCTAAGGCCCTATCTCTGGTCCTGAATGTCTCCCAAGTTGTTGGTCTGATCAGCAAACTCTCAAATTTCTAGACGTATTCTATCACCATTTCAAGAGTGATGTCTTTGTAATCTGACTTTCAAAAAATTTAAAACATTAAAAATGTCATTTCTAACACTTGCCTGTTGTTTTGGTACTGGGGATTGCATACAGGGTCTTTGTGTTGAGCTGCAACATGTTTTTTAAGGTCTTGATAAATTGCCAAAGCTGCATTTAAACTTTGGGATCTTCCTGTTCCAGCCTCTCAGAATCCTGGGATTACAGATGTGCACCGCATCTGGCTCACTTACCAATTTTGGTAGTGTAAATCAAGGTCTATCACAAGCCAACAGCTTGACATCATTGAATGTAGAGTTAGGAGGAAATGTAAATGCTGATTTCAACATAGTAAACTTTGTACAACACTTAATTCCCCAGACAAAAATTTCCCAACTCTGTCGCATTTTTAATTAACAAACATTAATCTCCAATTCATCCTGACTAAAAATATCGCAGTCAGCATTAATGACACTTTTGGTATTCTTAAATTGGGTTTCTCATGCTCTGTGCCTTAGCTGGTGTGGCTGTCCCACCCACATTTGCACTGTAGAAATCTTCAACCTTGAGCTCAGATGTTGACTCCTTTGATGAGCCTTCCTCACCATTCTCCAATTAGAAGTAATCACTTCTGCATTCGCACTTGACATTTTTCTAAAAGAAAATAAAAGTATCTGTAGTGGCTTCATTAAAAGTAAAGTGAGTTTTTTTAACGTGAAAACAAAATTCTGCCATAGGGTGTGAACATAGACCTGGACGTTCCTGAGGTCAGCCCTGGGATCATTCACTCCCTCCGACCTTCGTATCCTGTATAGGTTACAACCTGCTGCACGGGGAGATCCGGGGATCTTTTCCCTTTATTGCTATGGAATGAGGGTGAATGTTTTCAGTTCTCCTTTGTTTCTGGCAGTATGACTAACTGAAAACTGGGTTTTAAAACAAAGCATTCAAACAAACTCAAGAAAAACAGGAAGAAAACAATGGATTTCATGCAACCAAATACATGGCTCATTTCAACATAGGGTTTGAGGGTTTTGTTGTTGTTGTTGTTTGTTTGTTTTTCTGTATTTTAGGGAAGAGCCTACAGGGTATTCAGGGTCTCACTACTAGATCGGACTCATAGTGATTCTCCTGTTTACTGCTTCCCAAGTGCTGGGATTACAGGTGTGCGCCACCACACCCCGTCTCAATCACTGTCTCAGTACTCTCTGTGGTGGGGCCAGCATGGCAGGCCTGGAGATTGAGCCCCAGCCCTTGCTCAAGGGTTTGAGTTTTTAACACCACTGATCTTATAAATAACTTTATGGTTTACTTATTTTTATTGAGGGATTTTTGTACTATAAAATTCAAAAAGTAACAGGATATACACTATACTTGCAGATACACACCATTCATATTAAGCAAATAAGCATGTACCGATGATAGTCCTCCTTTCTTTAGACTTTATATTATAGAATAGTTTTATGTTCACAGAAAAACTTGTAAGCTATATTTCCCACATACCCTGCCCCACACCTGCACAGCCTTTCCTCTCATCAGCGTGACTCCCCAGGGCGATGCATTTCTCATTACTAGCAAACCTCCCTCGCCACATTATAATCACCCCAAAGTCCATCATTTCCTTTAGAGTTTGCTCATTACATATCCTATGACTTTGAATAAATGTATACTAACACCTATCCACCATTACAGTGTAATTCATAGTATTTTTCATTGTTTTGAAATTCTATGCTGTGTGTATTTATCGCTCCCTCCACAGCCCCTAAAACCCCAAGCAGAATGTATTTATCTTAACTGTATATTATACTACCTCTATTTCTCATCAGAGTTTGTGCTCCTTATCTGCAATGATCGCAGTTCATTTGTCTCTACCTCGCCCATACTGACTTGCACTGTATTATGTGCACATGAATTCTGAAAATTCATGACGTGGAAACTGATTCCAAAGTTTAGAAGACTGCAAGCCAGCAAGACATAAAATACCATCAGACGCCACTGTCAAAATGTGTGCCCTTCTGTATGTGAGCACTTGCGATTCTCTCTGAATTTAAACACCAAACAATAAACTATTATTTTATTTATGTTGCTATTTCTCTTCTTTAAAAAAGGGAAAAAGTTCACTATCAGTTCCTCAGCTGGAGCTATCTTTTAGGGTTTTTTTGGCCCTTTAGAAATACTGATGGTAAATAAAATTATAATAAAAAAGACATACTAATGGAGAATTATGACTTTTGTCTTCCAATCCTAAATTTGTAAGCAATTACTTCTCAGGAGTTCAGGCTTGGAATGATGGTTAAAGTGTAAAAGAAATACCTTATTTCAAAGCACATGAATGTTTCAATTGTGTATTCTTCTTCTTCTTCTTCTTTTTTTTTTTTTTTTTCAGAACAGGGGATTGAACTCAGGCCCTTGCACTTGCCAGGGAAGCACTTATTCTACTGAGCCATTTCCCCAGCCCCTGTGTATTCTTCTTGACCGGATAGCCTTTAACTTCTGGAAGAAAAGAGGAAGATAAATTATGGAAAGACTATGACTAAACCTTAACCTAGAAAAGAAACTGGCCAGACTTGGGTGGATGTACTTGACTGAAACACTGTTCAGACTTGCAACTTATTGCACAAACATTCTCATTGTATATGACAGACCCACCCATTTCCTTCAATAGAAATCAGTGAATCATATCAAATCCTAAGCAAAGCATCATGATCTTTGCCTTTTAAAGTTCTGTCCATCGTTGTTCTGCCTGTGATTGACATATACTTGCCCCCTGCCAATATGCTAGTGACCTTATGTACAATTTGTCAGGTGATATTTCTTCATAGGAAAATGTGATTAAAAGGAGATAGCGAATGCAGAGTTAATTTGGAAATAATTGGGCTACAAGTTCGGGGCACGTGAATGAGTTTTAGTCCTGGTTATCTCTCTCTCTCTCTCTCTCTCTCTCTCTCTCTCTCTCTCTCTCTCTCTCT
>NW_004524762.1:3999665-4017212 GCF_000260255.1 Octodon degus | reverse complement strand
TGTGTGTGTCTCTGTGTCTCTCTCTTTCTCTCTGCAAGATATCACTATGTAGTGCAGGCTGGCCTCGAACTCACTTATGTAGTTCAGGCCCACCATAATCCTCCTGCTTCAGCCTTCCAAGTGCTGGGACTGCAGGTGTGCACCACCACACTGGCTTAGTCCTGTTTGTTTCTAACTAATTCTTTGATCCTGAAACAATGATATTATGATCTTAAATATCATTTATAAAATTGTTAATTTGGAATAATTAAGTTTCTACTAGTCTAATACCTCATTAGCATATATTGGTTGCTTATCTATGTTTGGAAAGTAGACTTTGCTAATAACATATAGAAAGTATAAGTACAAAAGTGGTTATCATAGAATCATGATGTGACTGGAATTCTAACACATTTACAGGATCAAAACAATTGTTTGAAAAAAGGAAAAAATAGGGATGATATAAACCTGAGAACAATGATGTATAGCCCTGACCAGACTTGTCATGTAAGATGTATATTATACACAGAAAATGGTTTTAAGAAACAGAATGTGCTGGCAACCCACAGTGTTGCTCAGTTATAAATACTGACACAATGTCTGCTTCAGTATTTTACTCTCAATTACACCTTGTTTCGCTAGTTCTGAGTTTTTTATAATTGGTTGATGGCATAAAAGGTGTCGGGTGCGGGCGCCCTGCTCCTCAGCCTTGCCCCTCCCGCTGGAGCTTCTGCTACGAGTCTTGTTTCCTGTATAGCCCTGGTCCCTGCTGGCAAGATTTGATTGGTTCGCACAGCCCTGCGAGGCAACTGGCTGTTGGCCTATTGCCTGTATCGGATGATATACTTGGCTCCCTCTGATAGGTCGGGGGGGGGGAATATAAGAAGGGGGGTTAGGAGAGGGGGAGGAGGAAGGCCAGAGAATAAAGAAGTCTAAAGACAAAGAAGGGTCCCCGTCTTGTCTTTTCTCAGCACCAGTCAAAAAGGACTAGAAAGGGAAGGTAGGTAATAAAGAGTACAGTATACAGCACGCTGTTGTAGTGATTCAGTCACTCTCAAGGCCAAACTCTGAACAATGATACAAAGCAGAGCTAGAATGATCCCACTCAAATTCCAACATGACTGGATTTGGCGCTGCCGAGGGGGGATGCTGATCTGCCAGTACTCCTGGGGCAGTAACAGTGTGTTCAGGGGACAGCGATCTCCCATGGCCAGATAATGGGAACCTGCACAGGGCTGCTAAATTAGCTGGAGCCCACAGGAAAGTTGGAGGGAGCACAAGTGCTATCCTAACAATGCGCAGCTCAAGACGGAAACTAGATTTAGGGGAAATCTGCCCTTGTTTGTAAAACTGAAATGTGATTAAACCTAGACAAATGGAAAATGGCATAAGTACTTAAAGGTAACTGATATCTGACCAATTGGTAGCAATTATCATTTTCTGTAGGTGAAAATTACTTTTATGTGTGTGTGTCAACATTAAGTAATGTCTGTTTTATGCTTTCTAAAATTTAATTCTGTGATTACGCTTATATATTGTTTTATTTTCTTAAATCTATAGCTTTCTTCTGTTTTTATTGTTTATCAAATTATCTTTGAGATTTTGAATTCATGTTCTTATTAATGTATTCCTTAAGCAGCCATTGTACTAAATGAATTTTCTTGTATTTTACTAACATTTTGTTCTATGTTGGAGTTCTTACTTTTTGTTCTGAAAGTTATAACCTTTTTTTTTTTTTTTTTTTTTAATTTCTAGGGCCAGCCAAATAGCTCAATGGATTAAATCACCTGCAAGCAGGTACAGGGGTTGAGGGTTTGATCCCTGGGCCTGCCATGCCTGCCCCATCCCCAGGGGCGCACTGAGATGGCAACTGAGACAGGGCATGGTGGCGCACATCTGTAGTCCCCACTCTTGGGAGGCTGTAAACAGGCAGATCACTGTGAGTCTGATCTAGTAGTGAGACCCTGAACACTCTGTAGACCTTTCCCTAAAATACAAATAAGTAAATAAATAATAGAAAAAAAAATTCTTTCACATTTCATTTATCCTGTTTTACTCTTTTTGTGTATCTGCCGTCTGGGATTTCCATTCACATATCTCAGAGCTAAGTTTATTTTGCCCTATACTTGTCTGCACCCTGTCCATTTAGGAAAATAGATGATACAGTGGGAAAGATTGGACAAGAAGTCAGTCACGGTGTCATACAGAGTCTTGATAGTAACACTATAGATCTGTTCTCTTCTGACATTTTCTTAAGTAGCCTATACAAGAAATCAGACCATTTAGTTAAGTGACACACATGTTTACAGGGCCTTATTTTCAGGGGCTGGGGATTTATCTCAGTGGTAGAATGTTTTCATAGCTGGAAGCCCTACATTCGGTTCTCAGCACCAAAACAAGAAGTAAACCTTCACTGAAAAAAAAAAGGACAAAAGCTTATTCATTGAAGGGAGGGTCTGTAAGGTGGCAGTATTAAGTTTGAAAGGGGGCTAGATTTCAAGAGCTCTAACGTCAACAAAGGATCAATCTATTGATGGATTAATAATTTAGTGGGCTCTGGAGAGGTGGTGGAAACTTAGGAAGTGGACACAGCTGCAACACTTCCTTACAGCCATGTCCTCGCAGACTGTGTTTTTGTGCCCTACCCTCTGCGTTCTGCCCCTAGCTTCCTGGATGATGTAGCAACTCTGCTCTGCCCTAAATTTCCTGTCATGACTTTTTGCCTCATCATGGATGTAAAAATCAGTATAGCCTGCCAAACATGGACTGAAAAATAAGAAACTGAGAACCAAAAATGTCTTTCTTGAAGTTGATTTTATCAGTTTTTTTTGTCTTTAGTACATGGTTTACAGGGTCTCACTACATAGATCAGACTCATAGTGATCCTCCTGTGTTCAGCCTCTCTAGCGCTGAGATTACAGGCGCGTGCCACCACGCCCAGTCTTAATCGCCATGTCAGCACAACCCAGGGGCGGGGCGGCATGGCACACGGGATCAAACCCAGGTCTCTGCTCTCTGCCTAAGCAGGCACTTTAGTTTGCTGAGCTATCTGGCCAGCCCTCATCAGGTATTTTGTTATAGCAACTGAAAGCTGACTAACACAGGGCCTGTGTTGGGATTTCATACTGTATCCTCAGAGCAGCGCATTTGGCTCATTTTCACATAGTTGGTAACAACTGAGGTTCTTGAGTTCTAGATAGAGCAATAATTTTTCACTTAACTATGGCTTAAAACTAGACATACTTAGCCATTATACTTTCCAAGCTACATCTTTAGCTAGAAAAATACTTGACTCTACTGTGATAATTTATTTATAACAAAAGGAGATTACAGATATATGAGTTACCTGCTGTTGATGAGAGTACCAATAACTAACAGTGAAGTAATTATTACAAACAAAATAAGAAGGGTTGGAGATGAAGCTCAGTAGTAAAACACTTTCTTAGCAAGCTCTAGCTTTAATATCCAGTACTACCAAAGAAATCCAAATGAGGCCAAACCAAAATGTCATCACAGGGTGAGTTTTCTATACTCCTGTTTAAAGATTTATCTATATTTCTGTCATTCTGATTTAAAGTAGACATTTAGTTGTTATCCACCATTATGATTGAGCAGTACTCATAAACTATATATGTATGATTTAAAAAGCAAAACCTTACAAAATATAGATGAATTCTTGTGTTGTAACAAATGTTAAGGAGTTTAGACATTACAATAATTTTCAGTTAATTTATTTTATGATTCTATATAGCTGTATTATAATTGAAAATAGGTAATATAAAAATGAGACAATTTTTAAAATGCTAATAAATTATAAAAGCATACAAGTAAACTGAAGAAATCTGAGTTAGTCAGAGCCACTACACAAAACTTTTTTTGAGTACTGTTAATGAAAAAAACAACAGAGATAAAGAGCATCATGAATCACTCTTACTCAGGGACTGAATGCAGCAGAACGATGTTAGCTACCCTAAACCAGAAGGGAAAGGAGGAAGCAGATTTATTTATTTATTTATTTATTTATTTTTGTTTAGCAATATTTATTTTTTTAATTGGATACAGATCTTTATTTTCATCTTTCAACTTTTATTTGGAATTATGCAAGAAGCATTACTTTAATAATTTACAAGCTATTAAAAAAAAGAAAAGGAATATTGGGCAAGCAATATGTGATCCAAAAACTGTGAATTAATATGTAATTAAAATATTTCAAAATATCTTCAATTTCTTTTTTTATTAATTTTATTGAGAAAGAAATAGCAGTGAGACAGTTTCAAAACTGATTAGTAGGACAGTTTGAATAATTAATGCATTGTATATTGTTGGCTTCCTAGTGGTTATTCATAGTACAAGATGCAGACATGATATCCTGTCCAAGCAGATTTACAAAACCCAGTTAGAGCCTTTACCGACTGACAGTGCTACCCCTTAAATGAGGAAACACTAGCAGTAAGCCTTGGTCTGGGAGAAAATTCATGAAACTGCGAAGGCCGTGATCCTTTCTCCTCTAGACCGGCAATCTCCTGGGCAAAACTACTGGAAACAAGCGAACAAAGGAGGCTGTGGCTGAGAGCACTGAGAAGGGGTGAACTGATGCCAGGAAAAGATCGAGGCCAGCCAGCCCAGGGCCTTTCTTCAATTTTTTTCTCTTCCAAGATCATATTATTTTCTCAGGTGTTGAGGCCAACTACAGGAATGAGATACCCATAAAACAAAAGGCATAATTTCATACATTTACATAAATTTAAAAGGTCAGTTTTGGATTCATTTGCAAAGCAACATTGTTTTATGCATGCTATAAATAGACAAGTGCCCAAATATGGAGTTGTTCATGCTGTCTTCACAGCTAACAACTATTCGGTACTGCATGCAAAGGACCCTTATGACAGGTTTTGATGAGTCTACTCATATAAAGGTTAGTTGCTGGCCTCATTTTGCAGGTGAAGAAAGGCCTCAGCGAGTCTGATTTGGCATCTAGATACAGAGCATTCACCCTCAGCTACTGTCCTTACACCGAGTCTGCACTACTAGCACACAGGGATCAATTGGTTGATTTTGAAGTCACATGACTCTCTGATACTTTTAAAAAAAATGATAGCTAAGTAAATCTCACCCAACTGGAAAGCTAATTTAATCTTAAACCTATGATCCAATTCCTAAATTCTGTACATCTGAGAACCATAATCCAAGATGATCTGTATTGGAACTTAGCCCATTCTCCTTTCACTTGTAAGTGCGCCAGTCCCATCCCCTCTGCAACCTTGTTAGCATCCTGCTCATTCGTTTACCAGCTCAAGTGTAACTCATGCTTCTAAAGCTTCGAACCATCCTTCTGGAATGCCAGTGGTTCTTTGAGTTACTGTAGCACTATGAAGATGTTTTGTATGTGTACAATGCTAATAGAATTTGTTTCAACTCTTTTGAGTGGAGAAAAAAACTGTTTCTTATAAAGCAGAATAAAATGTTGGGGTTTTCATAAGAGAAGTAATGATTTCAGTCGGTTTATAAAGTCCAGTTAGTAGCTAATCTCATGCAATTTATCATACTTCAAGAACTACTTGGGAAAGCACATTTCCCCCTAATTAGAATCAGCCTATTGAAAACTGATTTTATTATAACAATGTAATATATAAAATAAGAATAATTACCAAAAAAGTTCATCTTTACAAGTGAATAAACACATAAAATGTTAAATGTTGCCATAACATTTATCAGCATTCCTACCTTAATTTAAACTGATATCATATTGTTTCTAAGATGGATTAAAAAATATATTGTAAAGACAATCAGTATTTTCCCTAACTGTTGCATTTTCCTCCACTGATGAGTGCAGATAACTGTGATAACTGGTGCGGGTAGAGAGGCCCTGCTTAGCTTTGGGCGCTCCCTTTAAATCCCTTACCTTGGGGCTTCAGTAATATTGGTTTACAGCAATAAAAAGAGGTGATCACCTGGGAAAACGAACATACACTGATACTGTCAAAAATATGTGAGATGCAGAGGAACTGGCTCGGTCTATATGTCCCCTGTCTTAGATGACACATCTATTACTCTCACCTATAAAAGGCTCAGTCTGTCCTTTTGGTATTTCTTTCTTTCTTTTTTTTTTTTTGCAGACCCGGGGACTGAACTCAGGCCGCTGCGCTTGCCAGGCAAGCGCTTATTCCACTGAGCCATATCTCCAGCCCTTGGTACTTCTTTATACTCTGATTATCCTCTGAGTTTCTTTAAATATGAGTTTTAAACAGATTCTTAGAAAAAATAATAAAAAATTACAGTGTACGGGTTGCAGGGGTGAAGCGCCTCTGACCCAGGGCATTCTAAAGACAGGCTTTCTTATCTCAGATGCCTGGTAAGCAAGGAGATTTAGGGGCAGGGACTGAGTATATTTCCACAAAACATGTGTTCCTTTGCTTAAAAATGTTTATGAATTTATGTAACTCATTAGACTTCATTTTACCCATTTGTGAAGTGGATATTATAACAACATCTAATGCTTGTTGCATTATTAAAAATGTATAAATTTATAAATGCATAATTGCATATATATATATATCATATCTGTTTGATATATCCATTTATAGAAAGTTATTACATGTGGTGACTTAATATATATTAGTTATTATTAGCTCAGATTTGAGGTTAGAATTTGAATATATTTAGGTAGGATTTTCATCAAAGGTCAAATTTAGTTAATTTTCTATGTATTTTTAAAAGAACAAGACAAAGATTGAAGTTAGTCAGGAAACTGCAAAATTAACTTATAAAATTGGATTGGGTGGTAAATTAGTCAAGGTCTTATGTGAGTCCATTTTCTTTAATGACTAAGAATGACATTTTGAACTATGAGATTATGTCTATTATTCCGCTGCTTTCTGAAAAAACACACTGGATTTCAGTAATGGAAATAAATTAATACTAAAACAAACCATATTGTTCTGTTAAACAAAGTGGTTAATCTTCTAACTTCCCCTTTATTGAAAAAGGAGAAAGAACGTGCAGAGCCACCACGTGAATCTGAACGAGACGCCAATGGCTGCTTGTACTGTCCCTCTTCTTGGGTGATCATGGAAACTACTTCACAGTACTGGTTGGATTACCTAATTTGATTCTGTAGCTATTAAATTGACTTTTACAGCAAAAAATGAATGATAGATACTGTGGAATTGTCCTTACAGAATCAGATGAAAATTGCCATTAAAAATCATAAATGAAGGGTCCAGTGAAATAGCTCAGTGGACTAAAGCGCCTACTTAGGCAAGCTTAAACAAGTGCAGGGACCACAGTTCGATCCCCAGCACCACGTGCCATGCCAGCCCCGCCCTCAGGGTGGGCTGAGCTGGCCACAGAGTCCAGGCCCAGTGGCACATGCCTGTAATCCCAGCTCCGGGGAGGCTGAAAGCAGGAGGATCACAAGTCAAGCTGCATAGTGAGATCCTGCAACAACCAAATACATTAAAAAATGGTAAAAGAAAAATCAGGAAATTACTGTGTAATATACTTTTTGTTCCTTGCATCGTTTGAGAACAAGTTGCCAGCTTGATTCCCCACTGCCCTAGAAATGATGGGGGCTATGTCTTACCAACAAGAACATTTTCCTATGCAAACACAATATAATTATTGAAATAAAGAGGTGACAACAAATGCATCATTAGCATTTGTTTTTCAGCATCCATTTGAATTTCATCAGTTTTACTAATAATGACATTTTAATAAGGGGACCCAGTTTAGAAACACCTGAGGCATTTAGTTGCTGGCCTCTAGTCTCCTTGACCTCAACAGTCACCCCCGTGTTTCTTCTGCTATCATATCCATGACACCTCTGACATGCGAAAGCCAGCCACTGTGCAGAATGCTCATAAATTTGCTTGGCTAATGTTTCCTAATAAATCGATTTAGGCTACGCATCACTGGCAGGAGTGGAGCAGAAGTGATCCTGTGCTACTTCCTCAGCATACAATTTTCCTTTACCAAAGACATTCACTTTGATCACCAAATTAGGGCAGAGTCTACAAAACTTCCCTGTACAGTAACTTTTCCTTTTTCAGTAAGCAGTTTGTAACCTAGGACTTTGAAATAACATTTCTATCAAGTTGTTCCTCATTAAAGTTCCAATATATATATTTTTTTTACTTATTTGTATCAGAATGGACTTGTGGTTTCAAATATTATTAAATAAGCAGTAGTTCTCATTAAGTTATCCTTATTATTAATGTCTGTATTGTCACTGATTGCACTATGTGGCAAACCACTCCTATGCACACCATTGTTACCCTTATTAGGTTCTGATACTCCATGCAAGACTGCCATGTATCTCAGTGGATTAAAGCGCCTGCAAGAAGGTGTGGGAGCCAGGGGTTCAATCCCCAGGCCTGCCGAGCTAGCCCTGTCCCCCGGGGTGCACTGAGATGGTGAATGAGACTGGGCATGGTGGTGCACACCTGTAATCCCAGCTCTTGGGAGGCTGTAAACAGGAGAATCACTATGAGTCCTGTCTAGTAGTGAGACCCTGAACACCCTGCAGACCCTTCTTAAAAACACAGAAAAAAACATAAATAAATAATAAAGACTGACATAAAGTGGACACCCTCTCCTCTTGCCCGGACTCTGGCACCCTGAGCTAGGTGACCTGTAGTGCCTCCAGGCTCACACAGATGCCTCCTAGGATCTGCTCCACCTAATGGCTTCAGGACTAAATTATTCAGGAAGGGAGGAAAAAGGAATAGCAGGAAAGGGGAGGGACGGGAAGACAACACAGCAACGCAGAGATAAAAGTGGAGTCAAAGTCACAATATTAAAATAAATTTAAGGTTTTGAAATTCTGAAACTAAAATCAATTTTTCTCCCATTTTCTAATTTTGTCTAAGAACACCATATAGACATTCTTTTGCAATTAATATCTCTTTCTCATTAAGAAATACTGAGAATACTGGTCAGAAATTGCTTTCAATTTTTTTCCAAAATATCATCTTACTGCATCTCTGAATGCCTCTGAGTCTGTGAAAAAAACATCGAGGGAGGGTCTAGTCCTTCCTCGATGCTAAAGAGGAAAAAGACTAATGATGGATTTCTGAAAGGCTTTTTTTCAGAAGCTTTACAAGCTTGCAATTTAAAATGTCTGCTCACTAAAAATAAAATAATAGAATATGGAAAAAAATCAAAGTTCTTTATTATGGAAGAAAAATATTTCCTTCCAAGGTTATAGAAGTGTTGCGGAAAAACGGATCTGGGACCTCTGCATTTTCTGCTCCTAAATGTCAATTTTAACCCTCATCTGACCAGGGTGAGGTACATAATGCTGAAGACAAGTGTGTGTGTGTGTGTGTGTGTGTGTGTGTGTGTGTGTGTGTGTGTGTGTGTGTATGCACTCCTTGAAAACGTCGAGCTGAGCACCCTCCCATGGGAGTGGAGCCTTCTCGCAGTCCCACTGTGCTGAAAGATCTGCAGAGCTGCCTGGCACAGACACACCTGTGCTGCCTTGTGATATGATTTCCACTGTGGTGTTATGTTAATTCTCGTGCTTGGAAACATTTTATGGGTCTGTGCTGCTTCATTAACCAGACTGTAAACAATTTGATTATACAGACTATCCATTTAATGACTATTCCCTTGTTTTCTTCTGGATAGCATCCAAAAGAGCAGTGAGGGTTTAGAGCTGTGATGTCCCTCGACAGTCTCACGCTCAGAGACAGGGCTTTTGAAAGGTGAGCACGTCAGGGAGCAGGGTACTCTCATTAGAGTATTAATCCTCTGATAAGTGAAGATGGAGCGTGCTGTGAACTAGCTGGGAGTAGGTGGAGGAGGAGTGTCACTGAGGGCTGGACCTGGAAGGGTGTATTATGTCCCTGTCTCCTTCCTTCTCTCTCCTGGCTGCCGTGGTTGTCATTTTGCTCTGCCATCCCCTTCTACCACATCATTTCTGCTTTGAGCCAGCCTACGAGGAACCAGGAGCAAGACAGACTTCTCTAAATTGCAAGTATCAACTATTTGGTCTCAGTGACTAGAAGGCAACTGATTGTAAATTGTTTCAATCTTAAAAATCCCCTAAGACCAGATCTCAATGCCTGCATTTTTACCTATTAGGATTGTATTACTTTTAAAAGCCACTTTTTTCTTAAATTTAAGACACAATGTAAAAAAATCATCATGGCATTCTTACATAATTGATATATTTATTTGTACACACTAAAAATTGCTAGAACACATGAAAAAATGATTACCTATTTGTAGAAGTTGAAGAATAGTTTAAAAATCGAATATTCCTAGGCTTCCAGAAAAGCAAAATCCTTCAGCATCTCGAGAAATTTCAGGCCATTACTGGAAAAACCATGACCGACATCTTGAGGCAAGCACATTGCTTCCCCTGTCATGGAATGTACTTGCTCTTCTATTCTGTTTTCGCTGTCACAATTATTCTTTAATCAGTTTAACAAATTTTAAGAATATTATTACATAGGTGAAAAGTATAACATCAGTTCCTGACATGAATTAAAATACAGCACCTACTGTCAGCAATGCCATTCTGAGAGAGCACAGGTTTTCTCCTGAAGGCTGACCTGCAACACACCTTGGCATGATACCGATACATGGTAAAATGTTATCTGTGACTCAGCAACAGCTCGAAGATGAATATTTCGAAGTATAAAAATGTAGGAAGTATAACATTAAATATTTTGTCCTATTTCTTTCTGAATTAAGCTTTTCTCACTGACGCTCCATCATGGCATTGTATCAGATGATAACTTGAGGATTTAATAAGCAAAACAGCGCCTCCGAACCAGTTCCCTCTAATGTCCTCCGACCCCTTTCCACTGTCTGTCGGCCTGGCTGTCTGCCGCGTGCAGGCCAGCTCCCTGAGCTCATCTCTGACAGTGCATGCCCATTTTGGCAACTTGCAGCCACACTGGCCTCCTGCCTGCTCCTGGGAGAGCGAAGCCAGGATAATCGTGCCTGTATTATCTCACTCCTGCTGTTCTCTCTACTTGGAACCATAGGCAGCCCACAGTATGGCCTGAGGGATGAAAACAGCGTGCACTCAGCCTCACCTTACTTTGTGTAGGCTTTTCATACTTCAAATAGGTATGCAGCTAGTATAAATTTTGAATTGATCAAGTATGTCTGCTAGGAAAATGTTATGTCAAAGTCCCCTCAAACTTCTTCCAATCAGACTGTTATCCTGCATAGAAAACTTCTTGAGTCGAATAACCACTACAAAGACAACAATATGCAATATATTACTTACTGAAACTGTCCTACTAATCAGTTTTGAAACTGTCTCATTGCTATTTGTTTCTCAATAAAATTGATATAGATAAATAAATTGTGAAAAGATAAAAAGAAAACCTGGAGTCCACTATCTGAAAAGTAGTGATCGTCACTGATTTCATTATGCCAGGCCCAGGTCAGATGCCAGTTCTTTTGTCATGATTTACATAACAAAATGACCCTCAAAACTCTCATTTGAAAGGCAATTGGGTCATGGCAGTATAGCAGAATATGATGTTAGGAAGGCTGCTCCTGGGGCATGACCCAGAAGCGAGCCCAGCCCTCCCAGCTCCTCCCTGGGCTCACCGCTTGCAGGATCCCATGCTGTGAGCAGCTTTCCAGTGTACTGGTCCTTGCACTGTGCCATTTCTGCCTTAGAACCAGCTGACCAGGAACTGCAACTGCAAGAGAAAATAAACCTTTCTCTGTCCAATATGTGGATCCCAGGCATGGAGTCTCTGTGACAAGGAAGTGACTAAGGCATCTCAGACAGGCACTCTCTAAGATTAGTTTTCACCGTCATTGGCAGCTGCTGCATCATTTATTCCCCCCTGTAGACATAAACACTTTGAGTGGAGGAGTTGGGTTGGCCTTGTCGCCTCCTACGTCCCCCAGCTCTTGATCCCCATTATACCACCAGTGTCTGCTGAATGCATAAAATATGATCCTTTGCTTAACAAACTGATCTGTAGCCCAAGTCTGAAACAGATGTCTTCATCAGTCATATTTAGCAATAAAAATTTCTGCTATCTTCCAAAAGCAATATTAATTAAAATATATTTAAATGTCTCTTTATATATGTACTTTAAATAAAGCAAATGAGGAAACTATAAAGTGCACAATTAGATTGGTGAGTTTGTATTTCGTATATGTGGGCCCCACATATCCAAAAGAGGAAAGCATCAATTCCCTGTACTTCCCCCTAGATGTGGTGAATGGGGGTGCCATTTACCCTCGTCAATGTTCAGACAGGACATCTGGAAATTGCCTGAGCTCCAGCAAGGAATCTATTCATGTGTCTCCTAAATTTCCATTCCATAATTTTCACACAATACATTTTGTTAGGTCTGGAATATCCTATACCATACTTTAGTTTTCAAAACAAAAATTTTCTTTCTTTAATAGAAAATCATTATGTAGTGTATACTTGGGGAAGATGGAAGAAAGAAAAGTTTCTGTCAGAAAAGATTGATCATTTTGAGGAAATAGATAAATTTAATCTGATTTAAACTTTATTAATGCATGAATAAATCTTATATGATATGCCATTAATACATACAAATTTACGTTTTTATATATCAGATGAAACTAAAAGAAAGAAAAATACAGTTTAAATCATATTGTAGTATTTTATTATTATTTTTATTTATTTATTTTTTTGTGCAGGGTCTTACTATGCAGCTCAGACTTGAAGTGATCCTCATGTTTTCTGCTTTCCTAGTGGTGGGATTGCAGGCGTGCGCCACCATGACTGGACTCCATTGCTGGCTCAGTGCTCCTAGGGGCAGGCTGGAGGCTTGCAGTGCCAGAGATTGAACCCCAGCCCCTGTGCTTACCTAAGCAAGCACTTAGTCTGCTAAGCTGTCTCACCAGCCCTATATTGCAGCATTTTAAATGAAGAATCCTGATTAAAATTATAAAGGAAATTTTAGATGTCACTGTTAAAAGTATACAGATTTTTAGGCAAATAAATACAAAATATAACTTGCAAATCTTGAGAGTATGTATTTTATTCCCACAAAAGATCAGAGATCTCAGAGATAATTTGTATTCAGATCATTTGACAGAATTTTCTAAATGACATCAAAAGTAATTGTGATAAAATTAAATACACAATTTAAGCTTTTTTATTTTTTGATAGAATGGGAAACTAAATTTCACTCAGTTGAATAATACAATTTGTACTGAAGAAAATGTTCTGCTCTTGTGGGGTTGCATGTTGTACTTAAAAAAGTCATTATCAAATTTCCCTTATAAAAGATTTGAAAAGAGAAAATTACTTTAGGGTATGGTTCATATAAAAGAAACTAAATTTTATGTAATATTGAAAGCTGTAATAGCAATTTTGAATTAAAATTTTTGTGTGATTTTTACATTACTCAAATGGTGTAATTAGGCAAGGAACATGGTATTATTCCTCATTTACATTTGTGATCAGCTGTAGTTTTACATAATCTATAAAGAATTAAATCTATAAAAAAATCTATAAAGAATGCAATTTTATGACTGCTAAATATTTCTAATATTGCCTTACTATTTGTATTTATTTTCTCTTTTGGTAGGCCCAAAATGTATATTTAAATATTTCTTATGTGAACAAAATATGTAATATCTAAAACACTTTTATATATTGACAATTGAAATACTTTATAAATTAAATTGTTAATCTGTTGAAAATCTATTATTTCAATTATCTGTTAAATACATAGAGAGAATTTTTTGAAATAGCCAGACACCCAATGAAGTGGTAATTTTTTATTACAGGAAAAAAAATAGTGTAAAAGCAGAAAAGATTAACATTTTCAACAGCTGATTGTAAAATCAAATTGATGTGAAAAGAAACACCACAGCCTACAAGTTAAGATTTGTTGGATCTTATAATGGAATTTGACAAGGTTGAAAAGATTTCAGGTCCTAATGAGTACTGTGTGAATGCGAACAGCAGCACTGTGGGGAACGGCTGTGCTTGCCAGAATTGGGTTTGGAAGCAGCAGGAGGAGTATATCCCAGCAACTAGAGCATGTTTGTTCTTTTAGAGTTGGAGATTTGAACAATAACAATATAAACAAAGACACACACCAAACATCACACTTTGTAATCCATGTAACTTGCTCCTTGGCCTTTCACAGCAACTAGTTCTATCTGGCCCTGGGAACACAGTGTTCCTGAGGGCTTCCTTCCTGACCATCTATCTGCCCTCCGGCTTCCTTCTCCGCTCTAATCTTAGCGCTAAGAGAAAATCTGTGCCTTGTCTCCATTCATCTCACTCTCTGTTCAACTCTGCTGACCACTGCTACCTTCTGAATTCCTTAAACCTTGTGGGTTTTTTTTTTTTGTCTCGCCTTTGCTTCTTTGATCCTTCCATACTGAGTTCCTCACCTAAGATTTTATAGTTGGCTCCAAACTTCTCAGACTTCTTGCCTGACACTTATTAAGTGCTTGGTGAACGCTGTTTGTTGATGAGCAGTGCTAGAATGTGAGGATGGCAGCTTGAAAATGAACTTGGGCAGCTTTACAAAGGCCGTCACATAAACAGTCCCATTTACACTTTTTTTTTTTTTTTTTTTTTCGGAACCTGGGATTGAACTCAGGCCCCTGCGCTTGCCAGGGAAGTGCTTATTCCACTGAGCCATCTCCCTGGCCTCCCATTTACAGTTTTATAAAAACCCAACAAGACAGTTATTATGGATCCATTTCTCTTATGAAACAAGTGAAAAAGGATAAATATATGTAATTTTTCTTCATTGACAATTATCTGTTCTGGGATTTGAATCCTATTGGTATGTCTTAAGTAAAAAATGTAAAATATTCATAAGAAAAAAATTCTGAATTTATGGCATGATTGTTTCTGTTTTATTTCTAGACTTAGTTTCTGTTTTGTGCTGCCTGCCTTGTGACCATATTCCACTCTGAGTTTCTGCAGTGTAATCACTTCCTCCTTTTCCTGTTGGCCCAGTGAAGGGGAACAAGAGAAAGGCAGGCAGGAAAAGAACAGGCAAAGTCCAGCCTTTCTTTGAGCCTTCCAGGCATTTTGATGTTGAGTCTCTTCCTAGAAGAGAATTTCTGAGTCTGGAGTCCCAGTTATACACTGACAGAGTGGCTCCCAGAAACAGGCAATGCCCTGCACAGACCACCTGCTGCTAGACCAACTGGTCAAGCTGGGGAGAGGTGGACCCTGCACACTCAAAAGGAACCAGTTCAATCTCACAGAAAGTGTCACAGTTAGTTTTGTGTGAGACACAGTGGCAAGAATTTTATTTCAACTCCATCCTTCCTGAGCTTTCCTAGCTTTCTCCAGGTCTTGTCTGATTGAGTCATGTGAATTAGATTTCTTCCCTGGTGTGCAGCTTGGGTCTAGTCTTAGTCACCCTACTGGGAAATCTCCAACTCTTAGGCTTGCCTTTATCACTGGGTTGGTTGGTTGCACATTGACTTTGTTGTTCTAGTGCTGCCCCTTCCTGCCTGTCCTTGTAGGTAGGACCTCGCCGGCGCACAGTCATCTGCTTACACTTGTGGGCTCAGTCTCGCTCAGCTTGTCTTGCTTCCTGCACATGCCTGCTCATGGACAAGGGCTTCTGTCCTCAGCCTCACTCATGTTTTCAGTCTGAGGCTGACCAGTCAATCTAGTCCTAAGCTGCACGTGAGCCTTTCTTTCTTGGCTCTGGAGTTTGGGAATTGCCCAAGGTTTCACTTTCTACAGCAGTCTTCTGAACAAGTAGCCTTAGAGACTCAGCCTCTTTTAAGACTTTTACACAATGTTCTCATCACTGGCAAATGCATCCAACCCTGAGTGCTCTTCTTTCTAAGCAGCCGTATCCTGCTCCAGGTCTTGCCGTTCTACTAACAAATGCTTCCTGAGCTTGTTTATCCCTAAACACAGATTCTAAACAACAACAAAATCATATCATCTCTGGTTTCTCAATTGACATTATCCTTTTTGTAAAAGTCAACTTTATTGAGAAATAATGTACATCCAATAAAATGAGCTCACATTGCAGTTACATGAGTACTGATCAGTACAAATGGATACCTGTGACCATCGCTACCATCATGATATGCCCGCCATCCTAGGAATTCCCTTATGCAGCTTTGCAGCCAGCTCTCCACCCTTCCACAGTTTAATTTTGGGTTTAAAGATGTTTTAATCAGTTCTCTATCATTATAGGTTAGTTTTTCCTGTTCCAGAATATTTTCCTAGAATAATAATCTACAGTATATTCCTTTGCTGCTTTCTATTCTCAGCATAGCTTAGCTTGTTCCATGTTTTATGTAATAGTAGATTGTTTCCTTTTGTAGCTAAATAATATTCAAGGAGCCACACAATTTGTTTTCTCATTCATCTTTTGATAGATATTTGAGTTGTTTTCAAGTTTGAATATTCTCATTTTCTTTTAAGTAATTTTGCTCAACCTGATTATGAAAAACTTAAAACTTTGAAAGGCTTTTTATTGAAGATTATTTTGAGATAATTTCCTATTCATAAGCATTTGTAAGAAACATTACAGAGAAATACTAGTTCTTACTGTTTTCCCTAGTAGCAACAGCCTGCAAAACTGTAGTGCAATGGGACAACTAGGATGCTAACACTGACACTGACACACTCACCCGTCTATCACAGGATCCCCGCGTGCTGTCACGCATCACCTCTGCGCTCTTCTCCCTCCCCCGCTCCTTCCACACTCTTCTCTGGCTATGAATCTGTTCTCTATTTCTATAATTTTCTTGTCTCAAAAATAATACAGAACATAACCTTCTAGATAATTCCATGGAGCTTGTCCAGGTTATTTGCTGTACCAATAGTTTCTTTATTATTATTGAATGTTAACCATGATACAGTTCTATCATATTTATTTAACTGGTCATCTACTGAAAGATATCTGAGCTGATTCCAGTTTTTGCCAATCACAAAGTCTATGTAAGGATTTTTGTACAGGTTTTTTTGTGTGAATATAGACTTCCATTTCTCGGGGATAAATGTCTGCAAAATTATGAGTCATATGGTACTAGTATTATTAGTTTATAAAAATTGAAAAACCATTTTAAAAGTATCTCCTTTATATTTCTACCATCAATGTATAAGAGTACTACTATTTTTGCAGTCTTAGTATTTAGCATTGTCATCATTTTTTATTTTTGCCATTTTGATAGAGTGTAGTATTATCTCATTGGAAATTTGTATTTTTTAACAGCTAATACCATTGACCATCTTCATTTACTATGTACATATTCTTATGGCACTGTCATAAGTTACATGCATTTTAATATTGAATTTTGAGTTTTAATATATTCTAAGTACCAATCCTTTGGGCTTGGGACATAGCTTGGAAGTTTTCGTACCTCCCTGAAAAGCAAAAGGACTGGGGTTCAATCCCTGGTACCTTATGCCATGCCAGCCCCAAAACCGGACATGATTGCACACACCTGTGATCCCAGCACTCGGGGAGGCTGAGACATGAGGATCACTATGAGTCTGAACTGCACAGCCAGACCATGTATCAAAAATTAAAAAAAAAATACCAAAAATACCAACCCTTAGTTGGGTCTCTCTCTCTCTCTCTCTCTCTCTCTCTCTCTCTCTATATA
>NW_004524762.1:3988441-3999565 GCF_000260255.1 Octodon degus | reverse complement strand
ATTTTTTTTTGTTTTGTATTTTAGGGAAGGGTCTACAGGGTGTTCAAGGTCTCACTACTAGATTGGACTTGTAGTGACCCACCTGTTTACAGCCTCCCAAGAGTTGGGATTACAGGTGCACACCACCACTCCTAGTCTCAATTACCATCTCAGACACCCCCTGGGGGGCAGGGGCAGGGCTGGCATGGCTGGCACGACTGGTCCGGGGATAGAACCCCTGGCCCATAGAACCATGTGCCATGCCAGCCCCAAACCAGGCATGATTGCACACAAGCTGGGCCTGCTTGCAGGTGCTTTAATCCGCTGAGCTATTTAGATGGCCCTCAAAAATATTCTAGAATTTGTAAATTCAATTTACGAATACTTCCTCTGTTGTATTATACTCTACTATGCTTTTGGTGTTGCCTAGAAGTTTTCCCTAATACTAGATTCTGAATATCACTTATGCTTTTCTATAGTTTCATAATTTATATTTAAGACCATGATCCATTTTTAGTGAGGTTAAGAGCAATGGTTTAGAGTTTGTTTCGTGGTTTGGAAAAGGATGTGCAATTTCTTTGGTATCATTTGTTAAAAAAGCATTCTCCCGTTAAATTGTTTTTGCTCCATCAGCAGATGAATGGATAAGGAAAATGTGTTTACACACAATGGAGCGCTGCACTGCAATATGAAAGATAAACTTGAGAAATTCTAGGTAAATGGGTGCAACTTGAGAAAATAATGCCAATTTAAGTCAGACACACAAGCTCAATTTTTCTTACACGGTTTTCTTATATACGAAATACAATGAACAAAACAGAAGAGAAATAAATAAGAAATAGAGAAGAATTCAAATACTTTCCCATACTACAAATTCCATTGCTTTAAATACATTTTAATATATGCTAATTAGTCTCATTATACTACTTCTTTATCTTAGTTTATTGAAAAGAAAGGTAAGTGTATTTGTCTCTTTTTTAGGAAGAATCTTTTTGTTTATGTCTTTTACTTTTAGGAACTTTGTTCATTTATTTGATTACGAAATTTTACTTTATGTTTTCACTAAAAAGCAGGCTGGGCATTTTTCTGTAGGTTCATTTCAGAGTTCTATAATAAACTCCATTTATTAATGTCTATCTCCCTGACAATGTCATACAGTCTTGATCATTGTAGCTATCTAATTTTATTTTTCTTTCTCAAAATTATTTAGCTATTCCAGTTCCTTTGAGTGCCTATGCAAATTTCAGAGTAATCTTCCTTTATATCTATAAAATCTCCTGTTGGGATTTTGAAAGATTGTCTTCATCTTGTATATAAATTTGGGGAGTGCTGGTATTTTTATTTTACTGATTTTCTAACCTACTAATAGTGTACCTACCATATATTTTTCTTTCATCAGAATTATGCAATTTTAATGTGAAAGTCCTTTACATGTTTTCATAGATTTATTCCTGAACACTGTATTTAATATTTGGAGCTTATGGTAATGGAATTGTATTTTTAATTTCAGCATCCACAAAATAATTGTTAATATACAATGATGCAACTGATAGCTCTTATTTTAAACTTCACACAACTTTCTATTTCCTTGGGTGAGGAGCATAATGCCTTTTGCTTATTCCTTAAGTGTGTGTTTTTATTTTCCTTTCATTGTTAGCCAAACCCAGAGCAAACCTATTTTCCCCCTTTTTCTACTCTATTTCTTTCCACTACATTTGCTCATTCAAAATTTGTAATGTTTTCATTTCTTATCCCTAAATATTAAATTGCATCCTACTTTTAACTCCAACGTAATAACAACTTCCTCCAAGAATATATTTTTTCAGTCTACTCAAGTTCAATCAAAATTCTTTCCTCTGTGAAATCCTTTTAAAACTACAGTGTACAGACACAACTATCCTACTTTCCTTTTACAAATTATTTTATGTTAGTTTAAGTGTGTATTAGATTCTTGGTGCAGTTTTGAAGGCAAGGGTGATAACTGAAATATCTTTCATGCTTAAACACTAACAATCAATCTGACATTCATTGGACCAATTATCTAGCAGTCCATATCTGTGCATTTAGTTGAATATTAGCCCTGGTTGGGACTCTCTCACATATTTCTAAATCCAATCTTCAAGCTCCTCCACCCATACTCTGATCACACTTACATGAGCTCAGACAGAGCAATGACAATGAGAAATGTCACCACATTTTCATTTCCAATAATAGGTAGTTTTGGGAGGTTTCAGTAGTCTATTCCTTTATAACAAAGTATTTCTAAACCCTTTTGCATAAAATAGCTACACTATTACTGTCTTCACTTTTTTGTGGGTTAGAGTTTACACAAATTTCACTATGCAAAGTTTGACTTTGTTACACGGTGTGTCAGGCCTCTGCTAAGAACACTGAGGTAGCTATGGGTGAGCAGGGCAGCTGGATACTTGGGTGAGTCCACTTGGCCTGTCTGCCATCTGCCTGGTATGATCGGAAAGGCTAGAGGCTCCTCAGGCCCTTCCCCTGTCCTTTTTATGGCCTTAAACATGATTCAGTTCTCCATGTGATTTTCACAGCACGCAGGCTCAGAGAAGTCACCTCTCCATACCTCAGCTCAGGGCTCAAGAGACACACGTGGCTATGTGTGGTCTGTCAGGCTCTAGTCTCAGAAAGCATGCCACCTTTCTGTCCATTCTTTTTTTCTTTTGCTCAAAATTGTCGCAAACCCTCTTGGATTCAAAAAGAGACAAGGCCAAACACAGCTCTTTCGAGAATGTCAATGAGTTTACATCCATGACTTAAAGACTATCACAAAAATTCTCAAATTACTGCCTGAAACCAATTTATTTCCCTTTTTCTGACTCCATATATCTGAAAGCACAATCTGTCTGAAATGAAAGAAAATGTGTTGTGAAAATTCCCTCTGCACTATCAATTATTTCCATCCTACAATCTTTTAAAAGCTTTTGGCTCCATAATTGACTATGCCGTCACTGGGTAAATTTATTGGTAAGTAAACTATTATCTTTGTAACTTCACCCTGTTTGTTTTCTTCCCACACCCAGATTTGTAACCCTCTCCTGACTTCTTATATTCCTTTACCTGCATCCTGGAGAAATAATTCTCTCTACAGGAAGCTTTGGTTTCTTTGACCAACGCTTCCAGCAATGCCCCTGTGAACTTTCCCTCAGTCCTTTCCCGAGTAGACTCCATGTGCCACTACACTCATTATCGAGAAAAGGGGCAGAGGTGGTCCTGGCTCCCTAATGCTTCTTGATATTATTCCTCAAATGCCATGTGAGTCCATCTTTTTAGAATACTGCCCACTAAACCTTGCTAACCAGACCTATTACCTGTGTTCTCACCTACCAAATTTTGTTTCTTCACACAACCTCTACATACTTCCTGTAACTCAATGATCCATCATTTGCGTTAGGCCTAGCATGATGGCTCTCCTCCTGGCTGAGGACCTGTCTTCAGTTTTCCTAATCATAGATGCTTTTTCTCTAGACCCTCCCTTCCTTTCACTTCAGTTTCTCCATGGAGCTTGCTTCATCTAGTGTCTTCAAGAAATTTCTTTTCTTCCTTTTTTCTATTTCTATTCTTTTGCCTAAAGCTACAGCCTACATTTCTTAACCATGACATTCCTTCAGTGGTCTTTACTATTTCTATAGCTTAAATGTACCCTCACTAACACCCAGACTTTGTATCCCAATCTTTATAGCCCTCTTTTGCATTAACTGATAAAGGATTACCACATCCATAAATTCTTTTCTGAGCCTAACTTCTCCATGTGTCTTCTTGGATCTTATGAAACTCCACTTCTCTCCTATCAGTATTCCTCTCTTGCTACCCATGCTATGGAGTACTGCTTTGGCTCTGTGCTGCTGCCATTTTCTTCTTTAACCATATATACTGCCTGAATGATGGCATCTCCTTTCTTGGTTTTGGCTACGATTTGCCAATTGTCAAATCTTGTACCTCTATCTTGCTATGACTCTATCTGGAACTGTACAACTGCAATGCCATGTTGCAGCTTTCCAACTGGATACCTCCTAAGTACCTCCAACCTGGACAGCACTGCAGCCCTTCCTACCACCCTCCTTCTCTCATATTCACTAGGTAAGAGACATTTCTACATCATAATTTTCATGCAAGGAAGTAATGATGGTGCTGACCAATTCTAAAAGAAAGTAAACAAACCTGAAAGTCTCACTCTGTGCCCTTACTTGAAGCTGTCCCAAGTGGGCAGAGTGCTGGTTAAATGCTAATTATGAAGTGAAAGACAAGTAGAGAGTAGTAGAGGAGTATTTGAACCTAAGGCTTTGCCCCTGCAATAGTGATGTTCTTAAACACAAGTGCTAATTAGCAGGGCCAATATCTACAGGGACAGAAAATTGTTCAGCTGCTTTTTTATTGGAAATGCTTTTCAAGAATATCACTAATCTTTGCTCTTATTTTAAACTCGCAGGCATCTTTCTGATACATAATTAAATCCAACTTGAATGAAAAAGACAGATGTCTGTTATTGTGACTGGGCTATAGCTATTGCATACTCAAAATTGGCAGACTAGCTGGTAAATGATTCTCTTGTCAGTTAGTCTGGTGTGAGTCAGTCTCTGCATGTTGGTGAACTCTAGATGAACTGTCCAGATCAAGTTTCCGGATGTGCAAAAGGCCAGACACTGGATTGGGGTGACAGAAAATAAACTACAAACCTGAGAGGTGGGGCCCAGCAAGTGAGGGCAGCAGAGCTTTATTGTTTATATCTATATATTAGCCAGATACATTTTGTCTTATGTATCCTTGTGCCACAGGGGTCATGTCATAACACAAAACATAAAACAGGTGAATGCTTGCTTATTATCCAATCTCAGAAATTCAATAGAGGGCAGGTGAGCAAGCTCAATGGACTGAATGCCTGCTTAGGCAAATGCAGGGACTAGGGTTTGATCCCTGGCACCACATGCTGTGCTGGCCCCACCCCCAGGTGTGCTGAGCCTGCACTGAGTCTGGGCGTGGTGGCACACACCTGTAATCCCATCACTGGGGAGGCAGAAAACAAGGGGATCACTAAGAGTCTGAGCTGCATAGTAAGACCCTGTACCACATACATTAAAAAAAAAGCAAAGAAATTCAGCAGTTTCCAAACCAAAAGAACAGTATTTAATGCAGCCAAACAATCGATGAATCACACAAATCTATGAATTGCTAAGAGACTCACAGCCTCCACTGTATGAAAGAAGACAGCAGAAATCAGGAGCAATAACCACAAAATAGCAGAATGACAAAATCCTCTCCACTTCAGAATGACACCCCTAGCGCTCATTTTGTGCACTGTGTATCTTACTTCACTGACACCCTGTGAGTCCCATACAATAGTACCCGTTTTGTGATTGAGGAACACATAGCCTTGCCAGCTGAAAGACTTGCCCAGCACACACAAGCACTGCAGAGTAGGGCTGCATGTGAATCGAAGGCTTAGTGACCGCAATGCTGTGTTCTGAAACGCAAGTGAAGCTTTGAGGTTTGCTATTAACTGTTCAAACCCACCAAAGAGTAAGACAAAGTTAAGGTTTTGTATTTACACAATTCTGAGATACAGTGATCCTATCTTTAAATGTAAATTAGTCACTTTGAGAAGTAGGCTAACTGCTGCCTTAATTTCTTTGGGAATTCTGAGCAGAGCCTTCAGAAGAACACAGCACCAAAGAGAAAAGGACAAGTGAGTGCATGCAATAAAGAACCTTTGGATTTGTCTAGTTTTAAGGGGTAATTTTTGTCCCTTCTTCCTTTCACTCCATGCCCTTTCATTAAGTACGGCAATAGAGAACATCAATTAAAAAATGTCTACAATAAAAATAAAATGTCAACTATCATTGTGACACAAGGACACATGAATTTATGTGTATTTTGTTATACACATGTACATCTAAAACAAAAACACAAATCATTACTGCATTGTGGAGTATGATGTATTGTACTTCACCTCGACAGAGGGCTGGTAACAGCCCACTATGCTAATTTGCATTCTTTTCTCAACCCATCTTTAAATGAAAATTTTTCTCTTGCTGTAGACTAACATGATGGAATTAAATGGATCATCTCCAAGGTTGCTGTTTCAGTCCATTGTCAAGGATTACCCATCCTCACAAGAGCGATTTCAAGAGGGGTATGTAGCATGGTTTTCCCTCTACAAAGCCTGTGGTCTCCACTGGCCTCCATCCCCCTGCTCCCACCCAACTTCCATTCCCGGGGGTTGCAGGACTGTCAGTTGCTCATCCCAGAAGCCCAACTCCATCACAGCTACTGTACCAGCTGGTCTGTCTCAGTAGTCATGCTGGTGGGGACAGCAGTCCCCAGGCTGTACCCCAAAGCTTTACAACCTTATAAGGTGAAACAAGTAAGGCCAGTATTAAGAATAATGTGGATTTCTAGTGACATCTGTTATTTCTATAGTGTGCCACCCCATCAAGTCACAATCATAATAGCTCTGTGTTGAACTTAGGAAACAAATTATATTTGAAAATGGAAACTAACTTTATATGGGTCCAAAATTATAAATTTTCACTTATTTAAGTTATAAATAATTATAAATTATAAATATTCACCTAAAAATTCACCTATTTCATTAAGGTGAGAAGAGAGGACAGGAGAGAAAAGGGAGGGTAGGAGAGGGGAAAAGAGAGAGAGAGAGAGAACCTCTATTGATCTTTGACTCTATTCCTAAAGTAATTTAGAAAATCAAAAATATTCATAGCTTTAGGGTAGGTGCCTCTTAAATCTGAAAGATAATTATCTACATAATATTTATGAATATACTAAATACCCCCATACTCCCTCTACTCACATGCATGCTATAAAACTCTACCAAAGCTGCTGTTAGCAAGGATTTGCAAACAATAACATTTGTACAGTACGTATCACTAAGGAGTTAATACTGACTGACATATATGTTAGGGGTTTCAAGAGATTTGTGTTTCACATTCACATTATTTTGTTATAGGGCATTTATTTCCACAGGATCACTGTACACTTACCTTCACCAATGAAATAAAAAAGTAATGCTTTAAGCATACTTTTATTCCATTATACACTGTATAAAAGTAGTATGAGATCATCTATATTAATACACTTGCATAAAGCAAGCAATTGAAGCTAAGAAACAGTAACCACAAAAGATTATTAGTAAGACTACTTTTGTGGATTAAATGATAGTGAGAAAAGATTACAGTCAACATTGTAACACAGTGTAAGAAGAAACACTAAGGTAGCATTCAATATATTTCTTGAAAGAATAAAATCACATCCCTATTATAAATATCAAGTAATGAAATCTGATGAATTATCTAGCACCAGGAGTTTTCTTCTAAATTCCTTTACAGCTTCTATAGTCCTGTTTTCACTGTAAGAAATACTGAGTTAGTTTGATGTGTCCTATATGACCTGCCAGACTGTAATAATATAATGCATAAAAAGAAACTTGTGCATATTAACACTGTAATAAGACAGAAGCCATCAAGCCATGTTTTACAGTTTTATTTAATCTTTTCCAGCTTTTATTGTCTATGGTAAATACAATTCTAGTGCCCAGGATTACGAAGCTCTGCTGTTACTATAACTAGCAAATACAAAGTTGGATGCCATGCCTCACACACACACACACACACACACACACACACACATGCACACATGCATACGCACACACATATACACACATGCATACGCACACACACATACACACAGCACAAGACACTTTTGCATGCAAACAACACTATGCTATTATAGGAAATAAACTTTCTTGTTTTTTAAAAAAACTATTACGTACTATTAGTTTGGATTTTGTTCAACTACCATCAATTCAGATAAACCTGAGAAAGTTCAATATGTCAAGTAATACTGTTTCATACCACTCATTCAATGGCACTACTACTCACAAAGAAATCTAATTATCTACTTTAAAATCAGATAATATAAAAATAAACATTTTTGCAAAACACTAAAATGTAATTCAAATTCACAAATTTTGATATGCAACATCTATTCACCTTCATATTAATTTGTGATGATGTATATAATGCAATGGATAACAACAGAATAAAAAAAACTGTAACAGAATTCAGCAGCCAAATAATGTATTTATCACTAAAAACTTGTTATTGAAATTATCAACTGAACAAAGAAAACAGTTTAAAATCAATACCAATGTTCAACTTTCTGGTAGTGTGCTATTTAAAAACTCTTATCTCAAAAAATTAAGACCATATTGCTTCACTTCAAGAAGAAACACAATGCAAACACTTCAGAATTGAGCAACAGTACCTGATTGAACCAGGTGCCTTTTTCCCTTTTTCTCCCTAAATTCTGTCCTTAAATTCTAATGTTGCATGTATAATGCCAAAACTAGCAGAATTCTAAACCGTAAGAGACTAACTCTGAATATGAGACTTTTGCCTTTGGAAGTAGAAGCTCTGACCATAGTTGAGGACAAAATGCTAAATCTCTTGAAAAGACAACATAAGCTTTTCTATTATATATGTAAATTGTAGGCAAAGCAGACCCAGTCTGGCTAAGGTACTTTGTATTCACAGTTAATCTTATGATAATCTGATACCAAATTGTATCTATGTGAAAAGATATAACAGAAAGGCAAACATGCAGGTGTATTTCTAAGAAAAATTACATCACTTGTTTCATGAAACAGATTTCTATATTTTAAACCCCCAAAACTCTGAAGACTTAAGTTTTAAAATATTGATATTTGAAAGCATCATATTACACAATTCTCATTTTATCTACCCATCATATATTAGGTCAAATATACCAGTGCGGCATATTAATGTTATATCTTTAATAAATACAGCTGACATCAATATGTTGGATCTTTCAAGAAAGTATTTCAATCTGTACAAGTGAAAGACTGTGAACTTCAATAAATATTATTACAATAGTTGCAGTAGGACCAGCAAAGGGAAAGCTTCAGTAGGTCCTAATTAGTGTAGCATCTTTCAATATTGTCACTATTTGAATTCCAGCTGGGCTGAGCAGGAACGTCTGTAAGCATTCAGCTACAGTTCAGCATACCATGAGTAGCCCGAGAAGACTTGCAGGTTATGACCTGCCACATCACAACTGCTGAAACTTGTCAGCACAGTTAGCTGAGGACTAGGACAAACACACAGTAGCAGATTCCGTTGCACTCTTGTCTAGTTTGTGAGCTTTCTCACATCACCTACAACTCCACAAATGGATGTCAGTAACCATTGCAATCCACAAAGAACGGTCTTCAAGAGATCAGGAGTCCCACAGTTGGCCCAGAAGTTACATCATGGGCTTAAATCTGAATTCTGGGCTTTCATGGTGTATTTCATCTTACTTCTCATTTTTTTTCAGTGTAAATACAAATTGATGTGTCGAGTGTCAAAGACCATGCTTTGTATGCAATAAAACCCCCTTGAACTTGGTACTAACATGTTTTTAGCTGTTTCCCCATCCAAATCTCAGCCGATTTCTGTCTCTACAATTAAAATACTTACTCATATCATCACATGGCATCATCAGCTTTTCAGCTGACAGATCACTGCTTCATCCTGACCCTCTATATGTTTTCACCATTAGCACAGATCTTTCCAGATACTTCTCTTGGCCTGGAAGAAGTTGGAAAGGTCGTTCTTATTACTATTTGGCACAGACTCACATATCATTACCCATGGTGTGATGTAGAAAGCCAAAAGCAGTTTACTTTTTGGGTGGGGATTAGCTCAGTAGTAGGTGTCTAATTTGCTCAAACACCTAGGTTCCATCCCTAGGACTGTGTAAAGACAAAATAACAACAACAATGATAATAATAATAATGATAAAGTTTTGGAAAAAAACATGCCAAGTAATAAAAGGGCAAGTCTAGTATTATGTACTTCCTAACTGGACCCACATCTCCAAAGAAAGTTCTCTGGAAGCTGAAACAATGCATTTAACACATACTAAAAGGCAAGATGGGTGTCCAAAGACCTAAAAGGAAGGAAACTAAATTACATGCTGCATAAATTTACAGAAATGTGTACCATTATGCCGTGAGTTCAAGTAGTGTACAGGCTCTGGAATTTCCATTTTGGTCAGCTTAACAATATTGATCTTGTTTCACTGAACATGTGTGTAAAAGGATTAATACAGTAAAGATGTGTTTTAGAGTTTGCCTTTTAAGATTCAAAAAGTAGACAATTTTGTTATGAGCCCCATGAGAATTTGAAAAACTTCAAAATTAGGCAGTGAACAAGGTTTCTTCTAGATTTGGTTTCTATAACCTTATAGATTAAGACTGAATATATAAAAAGTATGACTATACAAGTAGGCTACATAAAGATTTTTTTAAAGTTTGGTCTTAGTAGCTAGAGATGGAGTAAGTTGAAGCAAATCTGTATATCTCACAAATATTCATTCTACCAGGGCATTTCAAGAACACACACCAAGTCCTGGGTTCCCTGTTGGTGTATCATCCTACAGTGCACTACAACCCCATATTTCTTAAATTACAAGGTGCTTTGACACAAGTTTTTTGACATTATAAACTCTGATGAGGACAACATAAGAGCCAGCTTTCATAACTGAAAGTTCTTTGACACTAAACTTTCTTATCTGAGGTAATTGCATTTCCTCATTATTCTCTTACATAAAAATTAGACTGTTTTAAGGTTTAGAACTCCATCAACTCAGAGATGGAGGGAGAAAGGAAGGAAAGGAGGAAAGGGGCTGAAAAAGGAATGAAGATGTATCATATGCTTGTACCAGCTCCTCACGAGTGACGTAAACATTATGTACTCTGAACAAAGCAGCAATAAAAAAAGAAAGAAAATTGTTGCTAAGCTTGTTGAAATATTTTTCAAAGCTTTCATTAACACTTGGCAGAGAACAAATACAAAATACACTGACCAATGTTCTCCTTTTTAATTACTAGAAGTTTGATCAGCATGTGGCACAGTTTAGTTTTCAGGGCTCTGATGCTTTCATTCTCTTTCCACATACACTTTAAGTGTTAGGATGTAAGATTTATTAACAGATTATAGCTTCCCATTTTATCAACACAGCCTATACAAATTCTGCCTACTTCTCTTTTTCATACTCCACTTAATTTTCTTAAACACATTGAAGCAAAAAAAAAAAAAAAAAAAA
>NW_004524762.1:3981775-3988341 GCF_000260255.1 Octodon degus | reverse complement strand
AGACATTATTCCAAAGGCTTCTATCCACCTCCAGTTGCCTCATATATTTGAGATTACTATATTGTAGGCTGTACTCTGTGGATGACTGCCAACCACACCCCTTCTGAAACTGCTGTTCTCTTGACCCACAGCCCTCAATTTGGGAACTATTATTCAACTTCACTCTCACTCTAGTCTATAACTTAACTGTGAGTTTTGTGAAATTGTTTTTACAGATGTGAGTCCTTGTCTTGGAGCACAAAGTCCTCGTGTTGTATGACAGTAGTACAAGTACATGCTCTTGATCTCAGGAAGTCTAACAGCTTCATAGTATATACAATGAAAGTAGATGCACTATGACACCTACACTGCATCTTCCAGTAAGGTTCTGTATGCAGGCTTCCACCATCAACATTTGGCACCCAATGTGCAGTGCGAGGTTTTCCAGAAATAACTGGAAAATTATTATTTTCAGGCTTTTAAGTTCATTGACTTTACTTTTCTACTCAGTTCCCTAAAGAAATGCAGCCAGCTACCATTTATGCTTGCAAGGAACTGAAAAAGACATCTATCTTAGAGATCTGTTCATTCTTTATTGAATGAACTTGGAGAGCCAGTACTAAATATTTTAAGAATTTGGATTTCCAGTTTGCTCATGCCATGCTTCATTAAAATTGATAAGGCCTGGAAATATAAAAAAATAATTCAAGTTTTTTGAATTCTTGTCTCACTTTTTGAGAAATTATCAATACTAAAATAGTTCCTGTACCCATGTGCACACACTTTACAAAAGCTTGTAAATTTTATAGGCAGCGGAAAAGTAAATGTTTAACTATGTGGGTTTGTTTTACTAGATATACTTGTAGTCAACCAGAAGGGAGACTGAAGACAAACTGAAATAGCCACGTGTGGATGTGGGCACATTTGCTTCTGTATTTTTTAATTCACTTCTTTTGCATTTTGATTTTTATATCCCTACTAGAAACTTAGAGGGGCAAAAAGTACTGGGCCCTGTTAAGCATCCTACCATGTTACAAAGGGAGGTGTGTGGGGGTTCTTGTCCCTTCACAAGCTTGTGTCTCCATTTTGCTTGAACTCAGATAGAATATTGAGGGTCATGTCTTCACTCTTGGATTGCAAATTTGCCTCACTTCTTCTGGAAGCTTTTCTGGTTGCTCGGGAGAGTCTCCTTCTAAAAGTATCACCAGCCAAGAAATACAGAATGGGGTCCACACAGCTGTTGAGACTTGCTAGACCTCTTGTCACCTGGTAAGTAGCATACACTCTATCATTGAAAGCACACATTTCTGGGGTCTGAAAATCAAGCCGGGCTCTCAAATTCATCGTTTTCATCACATGGAAAGGGATATAAGATACAGCAAAAACAGTCAGTACAATAATCACCAGATAAATGGATTTCCTCCTAAGAGGGGAGTTGTCCAGGTCTTTGTAAATCAAAGCTCTCACAATTAATCCGTAACAGCCCAGAATCAGTACCAAGGGGACACAGAACATGGTCACGGTGGTGCACATGCTGTAGATGAAATAACTTCTTAGATACTCATCTGTGGTGGTGTCATAGCAGGTGATGGTTTTGTTTTTCCGGACTCCGGTACCAGAGTAGAACAGGATGGGGGAGATTGCCACCACCACGATCAGCCACACCAGCACGCTGATATAGATGGCGTTCTTCTTTTTGAGCCTGCCCAGGGACTTCAGTGGGTACACTACGCCGCTGTACCTGTGTGCGCTGATGCACGTCAGGAATAAGATACTGCCATACAGGTTCACGTGGAAGATGAACCTCTGCAGTTTGCACATGGCATCCCCGAAGATCCAGTCTGTCTTATTGAAGTAGTAGAAGATGAGTGCTGGGAGAGTCAGCACGTACAAGAAGTCGGCCAGAGCCAAGTTGAACATGTACACGGAGATGCCGCTCCAAGGCTTCATGTGGAAAACAAACATCCAGATGGCCACGCTGTTGCCCAGAAAGCCAATGATGAACACCAAGATGTAGACGGCCGGCAGGTAGTAGAACTGGAAGCCTGTCTTGGTCAGGGCACATCTGAAGGTGGCGGCAGCAGCGGCAGTGGATGCGGCTGTGCTGTTTCCCCAGTGCACGCCCGGGCCGGCCAGGAAGGCAGCGTCCGTCCCGTTGGGGACAGCCGGCCACTGCACCTCGGTCATTCTCTCCTCCCCGACTTAGGCAGCAGGTACGAAGGGCACGAAGGGGCGAGAGGGCGGCACTGGCACTGTGCGCAGCGAGCATCGGAAAAGCCTGCTGGAGGAAGGGCTCGGGCGCGGGGTGTCCCCGCGGAAGGGGGCGCGCGGGGGCTCGCACTGGCCGGCTCCGGGCGCGCGTTCGCCTCGGGCCATGAAATCCGCTCCCATCCGTGATCGAAGCAGGCAGGCGGGCCGGCCGGCAACTTCCCCGTCTGGCAGGCGGCGCAGGGTTACACAACAGGGCGCACAGGGCACCGACAACTTTCCAACTGCGCTTTCCCAAGGGTCCGCGGGTCCGCGCTGCAGAGCACGCCCGGTGCGCAGTGAGATCAAGCCCCACTGGCCCGGCTGCGGTCCAGCGAGAAGGGGGCGCAGCCCACCCTCCTTCTCCCCAAGATCAACTTTGTGGGGGCATCTTCCTTCTCCTACCTGCTAGTCGCTTCTTCCGGGCTTCCCTCGCCTCCTGCGCTCACCCCCCGAGGGCCATCGGAGCGCGCAGGGTCGCAGCCCGAGTGCTTCTAGGTTGCCTCCGGTGCTCGGTCCGTGCAGGCGAAGCGCTCCAGGAGACCTGGCTCAGTCCCGAGTGCTGGTGGCCGGGGCCGGGCCGGTCCGGGCGGGGTGGGCGGAGCCTGGGCGCCCGTGCGAGTCCGCGCGGCTCCGGAGGCGAGGGGCGTGCTCCGCCGAGCTCGCTGGGCACGCTGCCCGCGCCCCGGAGGGCGCCGCCGGGGCGAGGCGTCTTCTGGGGAGCAAGGCTTCGCGGTGCTGGGCTGCGCTCAGTGTGGCCCCGGCAGCCGCGGGGCAGTGGCGAGGGCAAAGGGTGCGCTTGGCCGGCGGCGGCTGCCAGGGAGCGACTGGCCCGCGCGCACTTTCGCTCTCCAGCCAGCTATCTCCTTGAGTGAAGTTGCTGACACACAGGAAACCCTCGCGACCGCGTAGAGCCCGCTGCCGGAGCTCCCAGCGACTGGTCACAGGCAGAGGTCTCTAAGGCCCCCTAGCACCAAGCCAGGTGTTTGCAGACTGCCAACAGCCAGCAGTGCCGGCTGGGAACGCCCAGGCGTCGCGGGTGCCCCGCTCTGCCTAGCACATGTAGGAACCTGCTGCTCCGGAGAGCGCGGGCCTCGGAAGGAGGAGGCTGGGCGGCTCCTCTGC
Organism: Octodon degus; assembly: GCF_000260255.1. Classification (NCBI taxonomy): domain Eukaryota; kingdom Metazoa; phylum Chordata; class Mammalia; order Rodentia; family Octodontidae; genus Octodon; species Octodon degus. Next base: position 3,984,990 of record NW_004524762.1, on the reverse strand, counting down.
CGCCGCCGTGGGCCCCTCCCCCTTATTCCGATGCTTTTCCTCTTAACCAAATATCGTGCTAATAAACTGACGTCACTAGGAGCGTCATTGTGAGAATTTCTAGGGCCTGGTAAAAATCTTGTCCGTAATTTCTACGTGTTGGTTCAGTCCACTTTGATTCGATAGACATCTAATACCTGCTGGACAAACAGGCGCCCAAATCATACGGGTCAACTACATTTAATTGAAGGTTAGACTGCAGTGAAAAAAATTGCGTCAATATCAAAGCTTTCTGGAATGTCTGAAATATTAAGTACAGTTTTATGTAGACATAAAACCCAATTTTAACTCTAAAGTGATGAAGGTATAGTTAGGTGGGGGAGGTGCTACCAATTATTTTTCTTCAAGTGATTAGTTACAATTACCTCTAGTGAATAGTTTAAAAATAAAAAACGAAGACTTCCCTAATTATCACACTTATTTAAAACCTAGTGGTGTTTCTCCCACGAATACATTAAAATTTATCCAGTGTATTCAAAAAGGTAGGTGAGTATGCATAATTGAAAATTAATTGAATTGTTTGCTCTTCGGGGACATATTTAAATAGGCCCACACAGGAAAGGAAATTCAACAGAATACATACTATAATGGTTTTTTTCTCGTCCCAAATGTTACATGATAGTGTTCCCTCAAAAATACTCAGAGAAAACCCAGGAGCACCCGACCTTGACGCTGGAAGGAAAATAGCCCACAGTCCCCAGGCAGGACTTTAAAGAAGCCCAGAGCCAGGTACCGACCCACTGTCAGTGTGCTGGGGTTGAGTGGTAGTAAATGGAACAGCAGGAAAATACAGTAAACGAGCAAACAAAAGCAAATACAGAACAAAATGTTGCTGCTAAAAGTCTTGATTTCGTGTCCCTCCAGTCTTCAATTTAATTATTTTGTAACTCTGAGCCTTAATATGTAACATTTTTATATGGTTTACAAGAGTTAAAATAAATAAACCTTTTTCCTCTTTAACTTTAACTCTCTCTCTCTCTCTCTCTCTATATATATATATATATATATAGATAGATAGATAGATAGATAGATATAGTTATAGATAGATAGATAGATATAGATATAGGTAGATAGATATAGATATATAGATATAGATAGATATAGATATATGGATTATGTAGAAAGAAACTTCTGAAATACTCCTTGAATTAAAATTAGTCCTCTAAAGCTCTGACTTATCTTGACAAATGACTGCTGCAAATAACCCTTTTTATACTCGAGTTCAATGGGCCACCTAGAAGTTAAACTTTCCTGTCACTGTCCTTTACTTGTTTGTATTTCATCATAAGATAATGCTAAACTACATGGGCTTTAGCAGTAGAGGGCCTATGCTTAAGCCCCAGTTTCCCAGGTGCAGAGCCAAAGACCTTGTGAAAGCTGGGATGAATGTTCTGTGAAGAGGGAAGAGGGAGTGAAGACACCCATTGAGAGGTTCAGAGTCCCCGGTGGCCCCCTCTGCTCTGCTTTGTCCATTCGCACCCTAGGCAAGATGCGACCTCTCTCATAGAGTGGACGTTCACCCCTGTACATTCAATCCAAGCGCCCTGACCTACTTCCACAAAATTTGCACCTCACTAGAATTTGGAGGAGGCAGTTGTTCTAAGGGAACCATAGATTTTTTTTTTTTAACAAATGATGTGAAATGCACATTTTGTAAGCACTGCTTTTACATTTAGCCTACTTAAATCCATATTTATTATATTATAAATAAAAATTTTGCCTGTATTCAATAATTATTTATTTATAACTCTTTTTCTGTAAAACTTTAGATTTAGTACAGGGGAAAGAAGTACCATCTATGACCTAATTATCTACCTGTATTTATCCATTTTGACTACCAATTATATATGCTTTATATTTTTGTACAAAAATATGTTATGAGTCTTTGAATATTTACCTCAAATATTCTGACTTAACTTTTTTGTTTTCTTTTTTTTTTTTTTTTTTTGAGAAACCAGGGATTGAACTCAGGCCCTCGCACTTGCTAGGCAAGCACTTATTCTACTGAGCCATTTCCCCAGCCCCAACTTATTTTGTATTTGAGGAGAAGAAGATGAGCTGGGGCTCAAATACTGCACAGGACAGCACTTTGGCAGGTTGAGTGCCCTGAACTGAAGAAGACCAGAAGACACCACAAGCAGAGTTTTTCCATGACCTTCTGTTCTCTTGTGTCTTTCTCCTTCTTCCCTGAAAAGAGTTGTAGCACCCAGAGTTCCACAGATTACTGAAGGTTGCCCGTTGGTACTAGAACTTCTTTTCCCAAAAGCCAGCTTAAGTGAGTAAGAAAGTTCACCTCTCCCTTTTCACAGAAGATTGTTATTCCAGAGGGCCCCTCCTCTCTGGCTGGGAGAAAGAATGCTACACAGAGAACAAAAGAAGAGTCTACACAGACAAGACTTTCAAGTCGGCCTCTCAGGACACTGTCCTTAGATCATACCCTTTTTATCCAATCACTTTTCTACATGCTACCAAGTTGTCTTCAAATTTACAACTAAAATCAGCTTTCACAAGGTCTTTGGCTCTGCACCTGGGAGGGCAACCATGTTGTGTAAAACTTGGGTTAAATCTAGTCATTAGATTTTTCTTCTTTTAACCAATCTTTTATTATAGGTAGGTGAGGAAAGGTATCACGCCTTTGCACCTATACAAATATAAGTTGCCTAACTTCAAGAGATACGTAATTTGAAACTTACAAAGCATTAATCTTTAAAAATATCCTACAATAATAGTTGCTAGGTACTTCCCTATTTTATAACTGATAACACTAAGGTGTAAAAACTATAATTTACACTAAGGTATAGAAACTATAATTTACTAAGGTGTAGTAACACCCTAGAAACTGGGGCTTAAGCATAGGCCCTCTACTGCTAAAGCCCATGTAGTTTAGCATTATCTTATGATGAAATACAAACAAGTAAAGGACAGTGACAGGAAAGTTTAACTTCTAGGTGGCCCATTGAACTCGAGTATAAAAAGGGTTATTTGCAGCAGTCATTTGTCAAGATAAGTCAGAGCTTTAGAGGACTAATTTTAATTCAAGGAGTATTTCAGAAGTTTCTTTCTACATAATCCATATATCTATATCTATCTATATCTATATATCTATATCTATCTACCTATATCTATATCTATCTATCTATCTATAACTATATCTATCTATCTATCTATCTATCTAT
>NW_004524762.1:3964245-3981675 GCF_000260255.1 Octodon degus | reverse complement strand
AGAGAGAGAGAGAGAGAGAGAGACTGAGAGACTGATGCAGACATATGGATATTGGAAGTTGTATCTGCTCAGCCTTTTATTAAAAACCAAAAGATTGTTTTTCTTCTAATTATATACATTCTTTTTATCTTCTTTAGAAAACTTTGATCCTTTTCCATCTTTCAAATCACAGAAAATCTAAAAATCATTGAAGATGGGAAGATCATTGCAAATTACAGTCAAAAGCTACAAACCAAAAGATAAAAGAATCTGAGCACAAACTGAGAAAGAATGAAAAGCATGCTCCATGTCAGGAGGGCCCATCTGCTCCTGAAATTGTACCCTTGTCATGGACCCAGTCCATAGGTTTCCCGAAATGAATGTCATTAAGAATACTGTACGGCACAGGACAGCAGGAGATCCAATGTTGGAGTGGAGGAAACCAAGAAGGGTGGAGGAAACCCAAACAGCCATGAGGCCACGGAGAAGGAAGAGGAGGAACAGGGAGAGGAAAGTGAAGGAGAGGCAAGGGAGGAGAAAGAAGGGAAGGTGGGTGGGGCCCAGAGGAAAAGGAAACAAGGTCCTGGTTCAGAAGTAGAGGGACATAGCTGCTGTGTCATTTAGGGTTTAAGCTGGGTGGTTTGGGGGCGCACAGGGTGTGGGTGATGGTGAGAGAAAACAGACAACACAGCCTGCAAATAGTCACGTCCTGTGGAGGTGACCTTGAGCTAGGTTTTCTGTTTATGCCTAGCCCTTGCTAGGACCTATAACTCTAAGGCCATACAACCTTCTTCTACCTTTAGGAAGTTTCTTGCTCCTAAAAGTTAAGAAAGAATATTGAAGAGAACTGCATTCACTTGTTAAGTGTTAAGCTCTTTTTCCTCATCAAAGCACTAGTCTTCCTGTCCTCAAACACTTTATACTTTCAAAAACATCTTTGTTAAATCCAGAATTTAAGACTCTAGCTCTGATTTGTAGCTTCAGTCTTTCTCTACTGGATCGTGCATGCTATAAATTTTAAATCATCTCTGCACTCTGTTTTTGACCTTTTTATTTGTACAGAGCTGTGTCTTAGAACATTCATGATAAAAGATTATGAATTCTATATTATATACCAATTATTATGTCACTTCTTTAGAGATGTTGTGTAAGAGAAAGTAATAAATATTTATGAAACACATAGATCCATAAATATCTTTAAATTATGTTATACAAATCTGAAGTCTAGAGCTAAAATCACAAAGAATTTCCATAGCACCCAAAGAAAAAGAATATGACATTATTTGAGAGTAGACTTTGAGCATTATGTATATAATCAATAATTATAGACTTTTGATACATCTATAATTTGCATACATGAGCTAAATTTCAAATATGCAAATTAAATTTGTGTAAAAATAAGCATTGCTGCTTTTCTTATGTGGAGGGGCATCTTCCATTGGCTAACCTCTTGTCTTAATTATTTTTCTCTCATTGCTGAGACAAAATACCCAATACCTAAAGTTAAAGAGGAAAAAGGTTTATTTATCTCACTGTTTGTAGATGTTTCCGTCCATAATCAGCTGGCTCCAAGGCAGGGTGGATCATGGCATAAGGGCAACATTTTGTGGTGGCAGAAGACAGTAAAAGCAATAAGCACAGGAGAAAGGCAGGCCTCTCTCTGTCCCTTATATTGTATCCAGTCTACTGGGATTAGGGTGGTGCCAAGCTAACCAGTGAACTGATCCAGCAATTACCCACCCTTCATCCCAGCCCTGCACTATGAATCAGTCACAGATTCTAGATTCAGCTACTTCTTTAAAAAGCCTGTGATCACATGAGGCTTTGAGGAGACATCTAGACTCAAACCATAAAATCCCTGACATGTCGATCTAATTATGTCCTGGATGTCTCACGTATCTTAAATTTAACTTAATAATAGCTGGTGTCACGTTTCAGCCTGGAAATCTGGCTTTGTGAAGAACAGTTAATATGTTTTCACCAGTAGCGCCCAGTGTGGACCACTCTAAACAGGTGAGCATTACATCTGATTTTATAAGTGATTCGCATACTCCTTCAGCTTAGATTTCCTCGTAATGCCTTCAAACTGGGCAACTCCTAGCTTTCCTACAACAAACCAAACTTCAGATACTATTCTAAAACTATGTTGTTGTAGCCAAAGAAAGCACAGAGTGAAACAACCTACTAAAGAAAAATAGTCCTATCAAATGTCTACAAAAATTAAATAAAAATTAAGTTATTTATTAGTTGAATGAGAACAAAATCAGGGACTAAGCAGTATCTGAGGTAGCTAAATAATCATTTATATCTTGGCACATTCCTGTGCTCCCAATGATAGGATTTAACAGTCTTGGGCTGAAATTGGTTTTGCTTTTCTTCATCTTCCAAGTCTTATTTTTAGGCATGTGGTATTATAGCTAAATATCTGTCTTATAGATGGTGTCACAGTGATAATAACTAGATAGGTTAAAACCTGTCCCACTTACCTTGTACAGGTTTTGAATCACACTATAAATTCTTGAATTTGAATATGATACAAATCAACTGCTGTAATCTTCCAGAAAAGAAGTAGTAGATATGAGGTGAGATCCCAGGTTTTGCATTCATAACAAGTTCCCTGCAAGACCAAACTCTTTGTTCCAATACTACCTTCTGAATAGCAAGGTTTTATGCAGATCTGCTTGGCATTGATTTGCCACATAAATTTGAAGATGCTATAGCTGTTCCTGTCCAAAACTAAGACACCTTAAGGCTTCAGTAAGCTTGAACTGTGACACCGACATATGGTTTGTTGTTTGGAATGACTTTCACGTACAGGCTCATGGTACATGTTTAAACACATATGTCTGGAGAAGCAGGCAGACAGAACTGCATTCAGAAGTCTGCTAGGGCTGAGGTTGGAGCTCTGTGGTAGAATGCTTGACTAGTGTGTGTACAGCTCTGGGTTCTCAGCCCTGAAAGAGGTCAGTTAGGGTCACTAACAAGCTGCAGTACTGGGCAAATTTACTTACTTATTTATTTATTTATTTATTTATTCCTTCTGCCTTAAGGAAGGAGAACTTTGTTTAGCTCACAGTTTATGGAGCTTCCATTTCAATCAGATGCCTGCAAGGCAGGGTCAGGTAGCAGAGGGGCCAAGGGTTCAAGGAGGCAGATGATAGCAAAAACAGCAAGAGCAAAAATGCGATGAGTCAGCCTCTTTCCTCCCTTATGCTGTCAGCAGGCTCCCACCGCCTCAGGCAGATGTATGCAGAGCTTGCACCTTCTCCCAGTCCTCCTTTTATGGAGGATGAGGATATTCACAGAGTGAGGACTCTGGACCCTGCTGAGTTGCTCAGTTAAACTTTTAAACATTTGTATCAATGTTTCTATCAAATATTACCTATGTCACAAGATACTTTTAAAAATATCTTCATATATGCAACATATTTAAACTGTACTGAGCACTTATAAAGTATAAAATAAATAATGACTATTATAATTATTGTTTATAATATGCTTTTTATCTTCACTTCCTTGTCTTTGTCTTCTCCTGCTTTTCTCTCTTTCTGCTAATCAGTTTTCTCTTCTATGTAGATATGATTCAATATAGGCACTCAAAGCTTGGCACTGCTTTGAGTGATCAATTAGGAAAGATTCTAAGTAGCATGGTCCAACATAGTCCTAGAAAAGAAGGATCTGATGGGCCAAATGATCAAGCCTTTCTCCAGGACTGAGCAATAGACTCCTCACAAAGAAAAAAATAATTAAAGAATTACTTCTTTTAGAAGAGTATATTTAGGCAAGTGGGATATATTCAACTAGTGAAATGGTGATCATATTAGGTATCAAAGAGAATGTGATCATAAATGTAATTGAGAGAGGAGAGGACAGGATAGGAGAGGAGAGGAAGGGGGCAGGGGAGGGGAGGAGAGATATGGGGGAAGAGAAAAGGAGAAAGAGGAAGAAAAGAGGAAAATGAGAAAAGAGAGCTTCAGGAAACTCAGTGTGACAGACAAATTCCAAATACCTGGAGAGCATTGTGGCTCTGGCCACAGAGAACCTGTTGGAGTATGCCTGGAAGAGATAAGAGGAGATCCAGGGCAGGCTCTTTCTTCTGCCTGAATTTGGTGGAGATGGTGAAAATTTGCTACCAGTGAAGAAGGGACTCCAATAGGGATCTATAAAGAAAAAAAAAAAAAAAAAAAAAAAAAATTACATTAGCTATAGATTTTACCATGATTTACCATGTAACAAAAAAAAAAAAAAAAAAAAAAAAAAGAACTAAGCAAAAGAATGTCCTAAGGAGGAAAAAGACAAAGAAGATGACCATCTCATCTGTTTGATCATTGCTAAGAGAAAGGAAGAGTAAAACATGAAAGAATGGGAAGAATCTTTCTATTCCTGCTGGGAAAATGGAAAGCTTCCTTCAACCAAAGATAAGTTATGAGGCTCTACTTTCACCACAGAAACCAGGCCTTTTGCATGTCACTGCTTCTGGGACATGAATGATTAATTCATCTTGCGGGAGCCCCAGGGTCATATTTACAGTAATTTGAGTCCTTAGAAATAAGGAATTTGACATGAGTTTTAGAGCAGCTGAGAATTGAATTTGGTTTCCAGAATGAGTGCCTCAGGAGAAAGACAGAAACAAGGCCGGAAAGACCATGCAGTGAGTGCACCGGCCAGGCTCAGGGAGGAGCTCAGCTGATTGCTTGGGCATGCAATTCCAGTGGTACGAGACACCACCGCTCCCTTCAGCAAGGCATTATGAGGCTCACACCCCATGAGACAGGGCACACGGATGAGGGTGTGGATTTGAACATGGGGGACACGTGAGGCAGAAAGATGCAGTCTAACTACTCAGCTAATTATTTTTATTTAGAGACAGGCAAAAACTATTAACAGCATGGGGTGTGGGGTGGGACTCAGCAGAGTGCCAAGGACAGCCCATTTGACCAAATTTCAAGCAGAAATGTTCTATAGTTGTTCTCAGAGGAAGACCACGATGGTACTATTCATCCGAGAAGGTTTTAAATTCAATGAAAGGTTCAAAGAAACTATGCTGCTAACATCTGCTGAAATGAATGTGGGAAAGGATGCCGGGCTCTAAAGGAAGGATACAGAACAGGCGTCTTAAGAGCAGATGGGCAATAAAGCAGTTGTAGCTCAGACTATGGAAAGGAAAAAGCAAGGGAAACACACATAGCAGTAGAATAAACAAGAGATTACCAGAATATGGGAAGGAGATAAGCTCTACTGACTCCATAGAAGATTACTGGCCAGAAGTACTTGGAGTTAGGACAGGACCCAGAGGAGAAACACATCCGTTTTTCTTCATGGAGGGCAATACTTGAGAAAGCAAGCATGACAACCAAAGACATAAATATACAATATTTAATATATCATATGTACAGCATGGTATAAGTATATTGGTATAATTTTAAAAATGGTATAGTGATATGGAAGAGGTATATGAGTAGTTGAGCTATAACACCTTGGGCAATGAGGAGAGGCCAGAAAATAAAGAGGGGGAGCATCAATGGTGAAAAAATATTAGCTACCAAAGAAATCTTGAAGGGCTGATAAATGTCCTACATGACTGGATAAAGCAGAACTTAAAGCACCAGCCTATAACGTCGTAAGGCTAAAACAGCTGATTAAAGCATCCTGAAGTGAAAAGCATCCTGACATGTAATGTGCGTGTGTGTTCGTGCATGTCTTATACAAGGAAGCAGGACCAAAAGCCAAGGGGACTTGCTGTGGTTCTTCAGTAAGGGAAATTAGAAAAGGGCTATTGAGGGTTGCACAGCATACTTACAGTGTGATTAGGAAAGCTACTGCTTTCTGCCAGAGGCAGGATGAAAAAGCAATTTAAATATCGTCAGAATTCACATGGAGGAAGTGCAGGATGTGATGTTTTCAGAGAGGAAAATATTCCTAGTTAGTGGTAGCAGCTAGATTCCTTTTGTAGATTGACTCAACTGACCTCTTTTGCTTTATTTTTAGCTTATTAGAAACTATTATAAAAATAAAGATGATGAGATAAAGAGATTCATCAGTCATTTTAAAAATATTTTTATTCCTTATGAAAAATGCAGAAGCCACACACATGCATGCACATTCACAAGCCCATAAATAGCAAAGCATGCAAGTTATAAAAGAGTAACACCTCAGACGTTTAAGCAGTCAACTTGAACATATGGTTATCCAGAGACTCCCTTCTTCAGTTGCATTCACATGAATATATAATTATATGTATATTGTAAGTTGGGCTCATATGCCTTCCTGCTGCCACATAGACATTCTCTCTCTCTCTCTCTCTCTCTCTCTCTCTCTCTCTCTCTCTCTCTCCCTTTCCTTCAGTACCAGGGATTAAATTTCTGAGTTTCACACTGGCATCCATCTCATTCTGTTTTCATTTTTTACATTGAGATAGGTCTGCTAAGTTATTAAGCTGGTAAAGTTGCTCAGGCTGTGCCCAAACTTTTGATCCTGCTGCCTAAGCCTCTGAGAGTGCTGGGATGACAGGCACACACCTACGCACCTGGCTCCAATTTTCCTAAGAGTAACAGAGTGCCAATAATATCGTTTCAGGGCTGGGGAGATAGTTCACTGGCCCAAGTGCCTGCCTGGTAAGCCCATGGACCCTAGTTCGATCTCCATCCAGTACCGCATGCTTTGCCGGTCCTAGAACACCCAGCGCTGCATGCCATCTCATATTTGGGCATGGTGGCACACACCTGTAAGCCTAGTACTGGGGAAGCTGAGACAGGAGTATCACTGTGAGTCTGAGCTGTGTAGTAAGACCTGTATCCAATAAATAAATAAATTAATTAATAATAATAAGAATATCATTGCAAGGGCAAAAATAAACTGCAGTCTACTGGCATTACTGCACGTGACAAGTGAAACACTAGAACAAGAATCAACAGCTTGATACAAAATTGCAAAAAAAGAAAAGTGTTTAAAGGGATTTGGCTTCCTTAAAAGATAAAGTGGGCTAGTGAGATGGCTCAGTGGTCTAAAGCACCTACTTAGAACAAGCTTAGCAAAGCACATGGACCGCGGTTCAATCCCCCAGCACCACATGCCAGCCAGCCCCGCCCCCAGGAGGGCTGAGCTGGCCACACACACACACACACACACACACACACACACACACATAAATAAAATAAATAATTTTTTTAAAAAAGAAGTCTGTATAAAAGAAAAAGATAAAGCAGTACATCAGTTAAGTTTAGGTAATGAAACTGAACAAAGTAAAAAACATTCTTTTGCCTTCCAACAAAGACAAAGCTCTTATCCCTCAACTTAATGCAAAAATTTTACCTCAACATTCTCTGATCAGAAATTACGAGAGGAGCTCAGTGGTGTAATGGGTTAGCACTCAGTACTTATGCAGAAATTATCAGGGAGCAATCAACTAGCAGACAGATTATGTGATTCTAAAGTAATTTAAAATATTTTAAAATAAAACATAGGAAAATTAACAGATAAATCACCAAGTTGAATACTTATTCTTAACTCATTAAAATGAAAACATTATAAAGTCAGAAATATAAGGAATGAGTATTTAAAATATACCACTAACCTATACTATACTATACCAGTAACCTATACTATAACACTAACCTATACTATAGCACTAACTTATATTATACCACTAATCTACACTATACAATATCAGCAACCTATGCTATAGCACTAACCTATACTATACTATACCAGTAACCTATACTATGGCACTAACCTATGCGATAGCACTAACCTATACTATACCACTAATCTATACTATACCATTAATCTATACTATACTATATCAGTAACCTATACTATAGCACTAACCTGTACTATAATGGAAACAAAACAAAAAGAAAGAGAAAATGTCTGTTCACAAGGGAGATACAGGGAAGACTGGGAGAAAGTTGGAGATCAGAAACAAAAATGTGAACACTATGAGAATCATAAAATGTTGTTCTCAAAGACACAAAGAACTAATGTAATACGTTAGGGTACAGCAGTTCTTCTACCCATGACCTTAACAGTTATAAAAATAATAGCAAATATTTCATGTGTATTTACTCTACCATTCCTGCAATATTTTTCTAACTTAAATTTTAGGAATAATTAAGAGTTAATTTTCTTCTGAAGAGACAAAGTTTCACAATAATAGGGAACAACAAAAGCAGAAAACATATGAGAAAACAGAGACATTGAGACAGAGGTAAAAATCAGAAACTTAAAAAGGAAAGTAAAAATGTTTGAATACATTCTGAAATGTCAGTATATAGATACTCACAAATTAGAAGCTGCTACATTTGATGATGAAGATACAAAAGAACATATCAAGAGGTTAATGAATAAATACAAGACAAAGTAGAGGACATGTTATGCAGAAGATTTTGTGGGAACTCATGAACTCTTAATTAAAACCAATATGGAAAAACATGCTAATTCCATAATAGAAGAATGTAAGAATAAAGTACCTAATTAGAAGATTCACTGTGAGAAGATGTGGGGCCTACAAGGCTGAAATTAACTGGAAGAACTATAGAAAGGGAACTGGGATGAGCAAAAGAGATGGGGATTTATATAAGAAATTTATTGGGCAATATTAAAAGGAAGGAATAGAGTTCAGTGTTCTAGTCATGGGATAAAGTTCTTCTGGGAGAAAAGAAATGTAGAGGCCTATAAATGAGTGGTGGAGGCTGGAAGAGGCTCTGAGAGGGAAGAGCCACTTATAGAAAAGAGTGGCAAACCACACCACAGAAAACAGGGAGAGAAGAAGGAGCTGAAAGGAAAAGAAAAACACAAGAAATTAATTCTCAAAGCCAGGCAAATCATTGCATGGGGGAGAGCTGGTAAACCCGTACGTAAGCAGTACCATTATGACATTAAATATATAAAAGTAAAAACTATATACAGAAAAAGCCATTAAAACAAATATGGTTTCATTTGCTGAAGTCCAGATTATGAGTAGATAGGATCCATTAGGCTCAATGTATTGAAGACAGAAGGGCTGCTACCAGGAGTCCTGGAATGCATCAAATGAAGAAGACAGAGAGGGGAGCACTTGGCTCTCTCTGCTGTGCAACCCTGGGGCCACAGAGTCTCTTAAGGTGGAATTAGCCATCACTTTATCTAGCTGGAGTAAGCAACTCAGTGCTCTTCATACACGCTTACTTCTCAATACTGGAATTACAATAGTAGGTATTTTCGTTCCTCACAGCAGTTAAAGACATAGTGACTTATTGTTGGTGTTAAATTGTGAAAACGACTGAAGTTACCCCCTGTGCCCAGAGGAATGTGCCGGCAATGACTTAATAAATCCCGATTCTTATCCAGTGACCATTTGCTTCTCCTAAATGAGCAACGTGTATGTAGTTTGTCCTCTTGCATCTCTTGCATGGTTATTAGTTCAGAAAGAAATGAGTTGACATGTTTTAGTACAAGTTTAGATCATTATGCAGGAAAACTAAACCTGCTGATACACAAAGATCATTAAGGGGTATAAAGCAGAAGCCAACTGGCTTGCAAGCTTCACTCTCCAGCCTCAAAGTGAGCACTTAGGCTCCCCATGAGCTTGCCCTGTGCCTGCAGCCCGGGAGTGTCCATGCTGCTATCTCCTCCCCTCTTGAAATATTTTGAGAATTGTACAATGGACTTCCACTTTGAGCTATTTGGAGAAACCAAGGCTATGCAAATTTAAGGAAGTGTTGTTTTAAAACCTTGTACTTTACACCAAAGATGTTTAGGAATTTGAAATTCTATGCTGTCAATTATGAACTCTGTATAATGTGATGTAATGTGTTCTCCAAGTACTTCTTTTTATGATTTATTGTATAAATAGTTAATGACATGTGATCTGAATTACTTTATTGTAGGCTGTATCTTTTAAAAATACAACAGGGAAATAGACAATATGAGTTTGCAAATACCAAAAATAGGAGGCTTTTTGTTTTCTTAAAATGAATTTTCATCATGCTTTCTGTACTAAGAGAGCTTACATTTTCCTCCTTAATTTCATTAAGATGTTCTTTAATTTCTTTATAACAGTTCCAAATCTTCCTTCCCAAACCCTATTTTCTGTCAAGAAAATTTAATTTATTCCCACATATTCTGTAATATACTGGCCTCCTGCCCTTTTTTTGGTCACATTTATTGCCTATCTTCTTCTCTTCCTTTTTAATTTTATTCAATCTTCAAACTGAAGAATTGATGAAGATAAAAATATATGTATACCATATATAACATATATGTGGTGCTTTATATTCAGAGATACGCATACCTCTTCGTATACATCTTTACCTCTCAGTAATAATCAGAGCTTTTATTTTCAAGGGATTACTTTTCCAAAGGCTCACGCTCACTTCTCCTCCCACCTCGTCTCAAGTGAAGCCTCCTGCTGTACAAGCGGCACGTTTAGGAGCATCCACAGTGAGGAAGAGCAGGAAGAGGAGAGATTTAGGATCTCCTAGCTAGGATGACTTTGTATGCTCTTTTATATTTGTTCTGCATCATCCTGGAAGAAGTGGAAATATATTTGAAGCGATAAAATTTTAGTTTTCATACAGATTTATTTTACTTCACCTATAACCCATGCAGCTCTGAAAACTTCATCTGTTATAGATGCCAATAAGAAAAAAGTTCTTTATACTGCCAAAAAAAAATCAAAAGAAAATATTTATTGTAGATTGCACATCATTATTGTATAAGGAAATTCATTTTTAAAGGACATCAATTAGATATAGTGAGATGTAAAAAAACAAGTAGAGTATATCTGAGGTAAGATTGACAAACATGGTGAATGTATACACTTAAGAAAATACTACAGTAGATATTTTCTGACATGCATACTTCTCAGAATATTCCCAGTCACCTCAGACATGCTTACCCTACTACTTTTTCTCCATTCCAAAGCAGTACACTTTTGAGTGTTTTTTGTTATATTGTCTAGCCACTTCTATGTCTTGAATGGATTCAAAATGTTTTCCTGTCTCAGTTATTCTACCTCTGGGAACAAGACAGAAGTCACACGGTGCTAGATCCCGTGAATAAAGAGGATGAGGACACACTAATATTTTTGCAAACTTTCTCTCCACAGGATAGCACTTAGCAATGTTACCATATTTCTGATCCATCTTATGCGACACTGAGGAGAGAAGACTTTCAAAACAGTGGCAAGAATGATGGATAGTGTGTTAGAATAAGAGGAATTGTTTTCAAGGGGATTAGTAGCAATGTGTCTTTTACTGTTATAAATATTTTCATTGAAACATTCACTATATTTTGACTACTCCTCATATAGACATACTAAACTCTAGTTAGTGCACAATAATGACATTTATGTTAAAATAAAGTGTAAAACTCTGACAATGAAAGGAATTCACAAGTAGCAGTGCATTAGAAGCATACTATACTTATTAAATGGAAACAAAAGGGGTTGGAGAGATGGCTCAGTGGTCTAAAGCACCTACTTAGAACAAGCTTGGCAAAGCATCAGGGACCGCGGTTCAATCCCCTAGCACCACATGCCAGCCAGCCCCGCCCCCTGGTGGGCTGAGCTGGCCACACTCTCTCTCTCTCTCTCTCTCTCTCTCTCTCTCTCTCTCTCTCTCTCTCTGTCAAATAAATTAAAAAAATATTTAAAAAAATAAAAATAAATAAATGGCAACAAAAACTCATAATAGTTGTACAAAACAGAAATAACAAGGTCAGATACATTTGTAAGTGATATATATAAGAGAAGGGTCTATAGGGTGCTCAGGGTCTCACTACTAGATTGTATTGATCTCTTGTATACAGCCTCCCAAGAGCTGGGATTACAGGTGTGCGCCACGCTGCCCAATCTCAATTGCCATCTCAGCACGCCCTGGGGGCGGGGCTGGCACGGTGGGCCCAGGGATCGAACCCCCAGCTCTTGCGCGTCTGTTTGCAGGCGCTTTTTAAGCCACTGAGCTATTTGGCTGGAAATAGCTCAGTTAGAAATTGAGTATAGAAATTATACCAATTTTCCACAAGATTCTCTTAAAGATGAAAGCAAAAGATTCGATCCCAGACGTGCCGAGCTGGCCCTTTACGCAGGGCATGCTGAGATGGAAATCGAGACAGCATGGTGGAGCGCACCTGTAATCCCAGCCACTGATAGTGGTCTCCCTTGGAGCAAGAACGATAGGTAAGTTCAGAACATTGTCCAGATGGAAAGCCACAAGGGTAAATGCTTGAGAATCACACTACTGAGTATTTAGTATTTATGGAATAGGAGTCAAGGAAAACAGTTTGCCATAATTACAGCTGTGGGCTGTACTATTAATAGGTGATAGATGGTGTCAACTTGAGAAGTTTAGAAGTTTAAGGGGCTAAAGTCTTCACATTGTGAACATCCAGAGCTTGTAGAAGAGGAGGACCTGCAGATGGCCTGGGCAGGCAGCCCGCGTGGAGTACAAGGGAGGAAGGGAGGATTGCCTTTGCCCTGCTTTTGTCTCTTGTTGCTTTTGCTGTCTTCTGCCACCCTGAAGCGATGCCCATGTGCAATGCCACCCTGCCTTGGAGCCAGCTGATTATGGACTGAAACTGCCTCAAACCGTGAGCTACATACACCTATGCTTCCTGAATTTTGAGCATCGGGTATTTAGTCTCAGCAACCAGAGCAAAGTAACTGAGATAACTAGGACAACTGTGCTGTTTTAGTAAAAGAGGAAATGCGTGTGTGCCAATGGCTCTATGATATTATAGTATGTAGTGACAGCAAAGTCAATTTAGTTTGCACAAGTACACT
Organism: Octodon degus; assembly: GCF_000260255.1. Lineage (NCBI taxonomy): Eukaryota > Metazoa > Chordata > Mammalia > Rodentia > Octodontidae > Octodon > Octodon degus. The sequence continues at coordinate 3,968,936 of NW_004524762.1, read as the reverse complement.
CTAAAAGTTTCACACAACAAAACTGTCTAATGAAGCATTTTAGAATATTATCTTTATCAGTAATTGACACATGACTAGACACGGAAAGTTCACTTATTTTAAAAAGTCTATTATTAAATCCAAAGCAAAAATTTACTTTATAGGCTTATGAACACAGCAAATAATAGTTATATACATTTCATAAGAAGCTAGAAATTCATTAAAAAGTATAGCAAACCTAGTTTGTGAGTATACACAACAGAAATGGTATGAAATTGTGCTAACAGAGGTAAAGACACAATACGTAAAAAGGTCAATGTATTTTGTATGTGTGTGTGTGTGTGTGTGTATTTAATACAGGGTCTACAGGGTCTACAGGATCTACAGGATCTCAAAACACAGATCGGACTTGTAATGATCCTTCTGTTTTCAGGCTCCCAAGTGCTGGGATTACAGGCGCGCGCCACCGTGTCCAGTCGCAGTCGCTGGCTGTCTCAGCGCACACCCTGGCCGCTGCATTCTCCCAAGCAGACATTTTAGTCCACTAAGCTATTTGGCGAGCCCTAAAAGGTCAATGTTGTAAAATTAATTTTTTAATTTTAACCTGATGTTTGCCCCATGAAAATGATTAAATATTGAAAAAGTACTTTAAAAAGAACTTAAAATGAAATATTTTTCTCCAAGGCAAGAGAAGTTTTCATAGATCTGCAGAGTTTTGATTTTAAGGTCAAGTCTTTTATCGGTGTCATGATGTTGTTCCTGCTTACATAAGTGTGTCTGGTTAAAAAAATACAAGTTGCAATTTTTTTTTCTTTTTTCTTTTTTTTTTTTTTTTTGCGGAACCAGGGATTGAACTCAGGCCCTTGCGCTTGCCAGGGAAGCGCATATTCCACTGAGCCATCTCCCTGGCCCCAACAAATTGCATTTTTAAAATTGAAGTCCATAGTGAATTTTAAAAGGAAAATTATTACCCAGTTTAGAGACAACAATTTTATTTCTTGTGATTCAATATCCAGCAGTGATTCAGGGTCACTCATCATGAATATCAATTTTGTGTTTATAGATAAACCCAAAGAGTAAGAGGATGTAATAGATATATATCTAATTCAGAATATGAAGTTTATCTTTTAAAAAATAGTTTTCTGTTTTGATAAACTATTTGTCTGTTTTATATCCTCAGATGGCAGAAAAATAAATTATTAGAATAATATCTTGAATTAATTTGTCTATAGACAATCTAAGAGATTCATTTTGACATTTCTTTAGGATAGAGATAATTGTATTATTAATCATTGTAATGATTATGTTACTCATAAAGTGTTTTTTAATGTGGTGTTTACAACTAAGCAACAAGTGTCACTGATATTGAGTTGATTGCTATTTTTGTCATATACTTACTTCTGGGTTTTCTTGGTTTCTATTTTTCCTCCTCCTGTTTAATACACAAAGCTTTGCACTTTGTTGTATTTAGATAGCATGGGCTGGAGTTTTGCAGATAATTTCTTTATATAGATTTTTTTGCTTATTTAGAGATTTGTCATTCATTTACCTTTTGAAAGTTTTATTTATAATACAAGATTTCATTTTTTTTCAGAGAAAAGGCAAAAATAAAATTACATTTTTAAACGTCAAGTAAAAGGAATCAAGAAATTTGGAAGAGGCTCCAGTGTTTTTTTTTTCTTTTTTCCAGTGTTTTCTGAAATCAATAATTTCTGTCAGAGAGAGAGAGAGAGAGAGAGAGAGAGAGAGAGAGAGAGAGAGAGAGACTTAAACATATAGAGCCAAAACTAAGTTAGCATTAGTTTTCAATGATATAAAACAGTTTTGCATTTACAAGCAATTCCCAATTACACTGGGTTCCCTGGTTTGAGTTCCATTGTTTCTGGCAGAATATTTCTGCATCAACAAAAATATACTCTTCTATCTTTATCGCAGAGGCAGCGCCCACATGATTATGGCAGTTACTCATGACCAAATTGTTTCTGTTTTCCCCCAGGGGAAAGCACAGACACAGTCCCCGACTACCACAGATTAGGCAGCCGTAATGCAGCCGCGTCTCCCACATCTGGGGAAATCGCAGGGCCAGCGCATCTGGAGTGCGGGGAAAGCCTCGTCCTGGGAAAGCCACCTTTACAATCATGATGTCTCCTCCGCCAGGTCAGTCTCGTGACTGAATTGCTGCTGATCGGATGTGAGCCTTTCCTGGCTGACCGCCTCTATTTTTTCAGGTAATGAGTATAAGTCATCATACTATAAATTATCAATTTACAGATTATATCAGATCAACATGCAATCATATTTTGACAGAAAATTATTGCCACGTTGTTCATTTTATCAACAGGAACAACCTCAAATGGAAGACTAAGGGCAGAAAACTTAATTGTATCTTTTGTGGGGGAAATTAGGTTGTGCCATTTACTAATGCTAGCTACCAGATACATTGTACTACATCAGAAAATCAAATTATCTGGAAAAATGAAGAGCTGACTTCCATACTGGTTTATATAATATTCTTATTTTCAAGTAAATTTTCAGAGACAATCATATTTATATGTTGAACATTTCTCACACTCCATGCTCACTATTTCCACTTGGAAAAAAATCTCTTGAAATAATACGGAAATAATTCCTCACAAGGCTGTGTCCTACAAAAACTGTCGGCATAATTTGTGAAAAGTTTTCCTGTCTCTTAGCTAATGTGGAACATGTGCCATACTTTCACATTCGCTTGGGCCTAATCGCCTTACAGATACCACAGCCTAGACTCAACTGTGGAGTTAATTTTTTAATACAGTATCTATCTCTTTTCACGGAAGACAAATACTCTATGCTGGAGTACAGAAGGGAAGGTCGGGCCAGCTGGAAGGAGACCATCTTCTGTGTTTACTCTGAGATTTAAAGATAGTGATTAACTGAGAAGTATAAAAATTGCTTAATATCAGAAAAAAGGCAAAACCACTTAAAGCAATATTTATTCATAAGAAAAAAATAGTTTAAGAGTGAATAATGTGCCTGGATATTTTGGGTATAAGGAATCCTTAACCAAAGTTGGCAAAAGGCAACCAACCAACTAGGTATGGAATACTGTTCGTCTATATTAATCATCTCGCTCAGGTTTCTCCCTGACCCTTCGATGACCATCTCCGTGTTATCATGTTTATAATCTCAACTCTTAATAAATGAAGCTTGCTTGTCACTCTGGTCTCTTATTATGTATAGTTAGGCAAATATTCATAAGCAGGCCTACCACTGTATTGATTTATGTTATTTTAGAATAATCTAAAACCCAAACCCAAAACTTGTGTCTAAATAGAGAACTTTATGTATAAATGGTAAAATAGATTTCATCTGAGCCTGGTTTACGAGGGGGCTGCTTCACTCCCCCTTCACCCTGCGCTTAATTCAATCCAGGTTGAAGCATGGCTGGACATCAGCCCCAGAACACTGGAGACAGCAAAGGACCGCAGAGCCCAGCGCAGCATTCCTGCTCTCCTTGCCCTCTTTCTTGCTCTCCCCGCCCCTCTGCTTGACCTTGCCCTTCCTTTGGCTTTCCCTACTTGAACAGCAGATAGCTTCTGCTTGCAGATTGCACACCCCCAGTGGGAGAATTCCCAGGGTCTCCCCAGGACTTCCCCTGAATGTGTCCTTTCCTTGCTCTTCGGGTCATGTACAGCACTGGCAAAGTATCCATGATGTTGCTCAAAACGATGAGGTACACTGATTAGTTTAGAACCTGCCCATTTATTTTACCTCTGAGCCTCAACTGTGTCGGTTTTTCCTGTCTGCTATGAAAAACTTACATAGGCTTGGAGTGTGACATAAGTTTGCCTGGGCGATAACCAAGGTGTCACCAAAGCCTTGTTCTCTCATGGCAGACGCAGGGGAGAATCCATGTGCTTGCTTTTTATAGATTTTTAGAGCTGCATCCCTTGGCCTTTGGTCCTTTCCACAATCTTCAAAGCCAGAAGCATAACTTCTTGCTTTGGTGGTTACATTACGATCTGCTGTAAGCCTCTCTCTAACTCCCCCACATAAGGAAGCTCATTCTATCTCCAGATACCGGAGGATAATCTGCCCCTAACTTCACAGTCATATTTGAAAAGAACCACTTTTGGCACATGAACTAGCATTCTCTGGGTCCAGCAATTTGGATCTGGCTATCTCTATAGATCACTATTTAACCTATCACACTCCATCCAAGCATAACATCTGAAAGGATGGGAGAAAGAAACTGAACAAATGCTGGGAGCATAAATATCAAGTATCTACTACACATGTATCTTAGAGGGCATTTTTGTTTGCTTCTTTTCTGTAATTATATTTCCCAAACAAATATTCTTCTTGTGCTTTTAATTGTAATTTAATTTTGATGGCTAACTTATCAAGAGTTATATTGAAAATATCCATTCATAATGGGAAGATGGGCATCCAGTCGTGACTTGAACTTTGCATGACATGAAAGTATCTATTCTAAGGTGGTGTAGACACTAGAAGTCTCTTCAGATGTTAGTATTAGTGTCTTTCTGTGGCTTGAAGACAGAATTCTGCATTGTTCACTTGTCAAGAGAGTGAATCAAGCAAGATATTTAGTCACGTACAATAAAATAGCTATAAAAGATCATGTTTTCTATTCAAAATATACCTAAGGTACTATATGAATTTCAATCACAGCCTGATATTAAATACCGTATTGTGTACAGTAACTCACATTA
>NW_004524762.1:3944259-3956185 GCF_000260255.1 Octodon degus | reverse complement strand
ATTGAATGAATTAGGCACTATAAGCAGTACCCCAAATGTTGGGTTCTTTTATCATTGTTTTCATTTTATCACCTGGAAACTATTTGAGTTTGAAATTTTATTCAACTGCTTACTGATATAACCGGTAACTACCTAGAGAGCAGTTGCTCTGCCTGCTTCCCTGAGGGACCCCAATCTGCTGTGTATCATTTCCTGTAAAACAGAGTACTGCAATAAAAGCAGTTTAAGATGACCTAACATAACATAGGCACGTGTACTTGATATAAATTCATGTGCCATTTTAAATAACTGAACGTATCTTAAAGCATTTATTTAAAAATAGTACTAGATAAAAGTAGCTCCTTTTTTTGAGACAGGATCTCACCAGGTGGCTTAGGTTGGCCTTGCCCTCAATCTGTGTAGCCCAGGCTGGCCTCAAGTTCTCGGTGACCTTCCTGACTCCACTTCCTAATGCTGGGATTACAGGTGTGCCCCACCATACCCAGGAAACAGTGTTTTTAGTGACTAAAAAAAAAAAAATCCTTTAAATATTTCACATGAACATTTAAGCACAAAGTGAGAAATAATATGATAAAATCTATGATAATGAGTGGCATGGTAGAGGAATTCAGCAATTTGGATTAGATACTAATACAAGTAACATTTTGAAGATTCCTATACCCCTCTGTACTCATGTTTGTATATATCTGTTGGAACTGAGTTTATCTACAGACATGAGAAAATTACGTGAAAACAAACTGTTTAAGAAACAAAACTATGGCTTTGCTGTCACATTAGCAATAGTCTGGGGCCAAAAAAAAAAAAAAAAAAAAAAATTAACAATAGTCCATATCTATCATAACTTTGCATAGGTTAGTCATAATATACCTAAAGTTAGGGTGTATCATCTTTAACAGTTTAACATTAAAATATCAATTCCTATCTAAAAATTTTTACTCTCCCTTCTATTTTTTCTTATTTTTCTGGTGAAACCAGGGATTGAACTCAGGCCCTTGCGCTTGCCAGAGACGCGTTTATTCCACTGAGCCATCTCCCCAGCCCCCTCACTCTCCCTTCTAATTTGGACTCTATAAGTAAAAATGTAAAAGTTAAAAAATTTGAGTAGTGATAATCCAAATAATTGCAGTTATGCAAATATTGGAAAACTCATCTTTTTCCGGAATTAACATCTTTTTCTGGAACTAACGGTAAGAGGATAATGAAAAACACCTATGTGATTAATATTTCAGTTTCTTTCTACCCCTTCCTGAAAAGGTGGTGAGGGGGTCAATTTAGATTCTAAACTGAATGGAAGACTTGAGTTTCCGAGTCTGTGACTTACAGTGAAGTAACCAGGTATTCAAAGTAACGAGGTGTCTCCTATGGTCCCCACGTGCACTGCTTCAGTGACTCCACAGCATGCGCTAAGCTTATGAAGAACAAACATGTAACTTTCTAAAATAACTTAATACTTCTAATTTAAAAATGGAAACACAAATAACTTGACAGTGTTTTCCTATAAACCAATATACTGTTCCAAAATTACAGAAAAACATACAAATTAAGTTATTAGTCCCTGGAGGAAGTTTGATGAAACCTGCAGAGGTAACACTTATTTTACAAAAATAATGTGTTTTTTTCTTAACTTAATAATTCTAAGTCTGTAGTCATTTCTATAAAGAGCCACTTATATGCAAAATTTTGAGACCCAGTCAAAGGAATTAATCCTTTCCATCAGCATGAAAGGGGATTTGTGTTATCTAAAAGGGAAAGAAAACAGCTAGCAAAATCACCCATCTTCTTTAACAATGCCCTTCTGGTTATTAAGAGCCATGGGGGATTGGACCACCTGTCTGTATTTTGTGTTGAATTCTTCCTACTTGATGGCATAAGAAAAGGTGAATCAGGAATCTTATTTGGTTAATTTTAGCCCATTAAGTTTTTAGGAGCAACTGAGCAACAGCCAGGCAACACAAATAGATATTGATTTTTCTTGACCCAATTTGGGGAAGGGAGCATAAATTATATGCCAGGCCAAAGTTCTTCCTGAAGATATCAATACTCTTCCTATAAATCCATCTGTGGTTAATTACTTTTATGACTGAGATGGAAAAATAGATGCCAGAGCAAACTGAGACATTGTGGAGGGGATGTACAATTTTCCAATGGAACTACTAGGCCACCCAAATAGAGTTCTCCTTAACTGCTGAGTCAGGAAGTGTCTTAGGTCACATTCATTAGCCTTTCCACCACATGGCCAGTATTCCAACTACAGAGAGGCATGAACTCCACGGTCAGGATATGGACGTTCTAATAGAATAACCAGACAAATAAATGAAAACTCTTTTGTACAGGATTTGAATATATATTCATATCTCATCTCATTTGGATAATTCTTTACTACTTCCACCAACTAGTCCTCCATAAATTTGCCCTAATTATTATATTTAGTCAAGCATCACTAGTTTTGAGTATCTGATTTGGGCCAGCCATTACTCTATATTGTCAGCATACAGGGAAACAACAAGAGGGATGAGATTCTCATAAACATCAACATAACAAACTTATAAACAATTTAATGAGCTAACTCCAGACTGTGATCATTTCCACAAAGAAAACAATTGGAATATTATGGTGCAGTACTTGGGAGGATTCCTTTAGAAAGAATGATCAAGAATTTCTACAAATTTTTGCACTGGAAAATATCAAATTTTGGCTCTAAAAACTTTTAGACTGATGGAGCTATTGGATAAAAAACAAACATTAATCCCATGAACCTCTGCTTTGTCTTTGCTTTCTTTTCATATATTCAGAAATTAAAAGACAGAGAATTTAAGTGAGGAGCCATGTTTTTCTGGATAGGAGCTCCCTGAGCTGTAAAACATCTTCAAAGAATGAAACATTAAAGAGGCACATATGTTCAAAACTTTATGAGAACAGAGAACATGGCATTGAATATTAGGGAAGTAATAAAAGTTCAAAACTTGAAGGACCATATAAGCCAAGAAGTCTTGATTTTATTATGAGAGTATTTATTATGAAATAATTATGATATATTTTGAGAAAATATTCTACTTAAGGTAGTTATATCATTTATTTAAAATTTATAAAAATTGGTCCAGGAGTTTTTGTGTTTGACTTTTTGTTTTATGAGACAGATTCTCACTATGTGGTTCAGGCTGGTTTTGAACTCACCATGTGGCTCAATATGGCTTCAAAACAGAGTGATGCTCCTTCTTCTTGTCTCAGTTTCCCAAGTGCTGGGATTATACCAATGTGCCACTATGTATAGCTTCATTTTTTAAGTAACTGCTAAGTAGAGTTGCTTGATCTAAGTTTGTTTTATTTTTATTTTTTACTTTTTTGTGGAACCAGGGATTGAACTCAGGCCCTTGCACTTGCCAGGGAAGCACTTATTCCACTGAGCCATCTCCCCGGCCCCAGGTTGTTTGTTTTTTTAATAACTTTTAAAATGAAGTGACTATGTGAACTCAGTGTTACTGATTACAAGGAAAATTTAGAAAGACTTCGGGATTTTTTTTTTCTTTGAGCCCATTCTGGGTTTTCTCCTGGATGGAAATGGTAGCTTGTAGAGGAAATGGAAGAAGGGGAAGGAAGATTGTGGAGCTGTAGGACTGTGAAAAAATATGGCCACATCAACCTCTGCTTTTGCTTTTCTCTCTTTTTACATATTCAGAAGATCCCCAGACAGAGATACCAATTTAGTTCGATGCAGAGCTTTCACAATGGAATTCCTCACAGTTATATATGTAAAAAACAGGAACTCATTAACTCCACAATTTTCCCACCACAGTTAACATATCTGGAGTTGTGAATTTCTTAGTAGGTTAGCAGATGCACACCACTCAGCTACACACCGCAGCGAACAGTAATTTCACCACAAAAATGAGAGAAGACATGTCCTTCTTGGGGTAGAATAGGAAGGAGGCCTAGTGAGTAGACCCTGCAAAATTTCAAAACAGTACATACAAAGCTGGTAAATAGAAGTACTATTTTTTTCTTATATGAAATAAAGATAGAATAGGAAATATGGTTTCACTTTGCTTATTCAAATTGTAGTGTGATTTATGAGTTATAGTACATTACAACTTTTCACCTGAGGATGTCACAGTGCTTTCATAAAAGCTTCCCATTGGCTGGACAATGTTACTTAAACAAAGGAAGAGCTGAAGAATAAAAGAGCCTCTTTTCTTGAATTATAATCAGATTCAACTTTAGGCTACAAGGAAGTTTTTTCTATTTTTCCCTATGCAGGTATCCATTGTTATATTCTCATTACTTCAATGACATCTGATATACTTAGTCTAACAGAATATTTTTCAACTCTCACAATTGCATTAAAAGATATTTTAAGATAAGTGAAATCATTGTGAAAGGAAATCCAAAGAAATCACCTACTGATAGATAATAAGAAAGGTTTGTGATGCATCACTGTAATTTTGTAACATAATTCTGAAAAAAATTCAGGGTTGAGAGACACTAATACAATCATCTAATTAATTTTTATTACATATATACACTTTGTATAATGAAGTTTTTTCCTTTTTCCTTCTTATCCCCCAAATTCTGGAAAGGAAAAATAGCAATAAAATTGATGTCAACTTGATATCATTTTAAAAGCAATCCATGTATCTCAAAATATTTGCAGAAAAATTATAATTTATGTCAACTATTACTTCACCAAATTTTATTTTCTATGTATTTTTTGATTGATTATATTTTTCCTTTTTTTATTTTTTTAAATTGGTATGAATTTATTTACATTAAAAACACAAAAGTAAATTAAGTTGTGAATTGATTAACATGGAAATATAGCCAAAAAATGATAAAATAGCCAGCTAGTAAAACTGCATTAATATAGCAAAACATCATCTTACTCTTCCTATAATTAAGGCATTCCTAATGCCCATAAAAGTATAGTCAATGAATAAACTTTTTCTTCATGGATTATATGCTTTAATGATAGTATATACACTAAATCCCATGCCACATTGATAATATTCAAAAATGTGAGGATGAATATAAAGGCCCAGACAAATGGTATATATTTTGTACTCCTATTTATATGAATTTAGGAAAAAATCCAAGATAATGAATATATGGTCATCTAGAAGTCTGAATAATTATCACTATTTGCATGTTAGAGTAAAGACATGAGAACATGGAACTCATGTGCACCTGGATATTTTTCCTTTTAAATCTAACTTATTCCAGAGTGCATACTTTAATACTTGGGACATTATGGTCATAAGAGTAATAATAATTATGAGGAAGAGGATAATCATGATATTAATAATATGGCTAAATTAAAAATTGCATAAATGATAGTTAAATACAGTAGCATGACCAGCTTTTAAAAAATAAAGTTTTATTACATGAAGATAAAATTCTTCAGAGGATGTGGAATGACCCTGAAATTCTAGCAGAGTATGAAGTCATGTAGAATGTTTAACTGCTAGTTTATTCATATATCATTCAAGTAGCTAATGATGGTCACAAATTGCTAAGACGTTAGCAGTCCACTATGCTTTAAAGTGTAATATGAAACCTGGCTTTAAATATTTACAATATGCCAGAACTCATATCCTTGCAATTATTTAAAATAATTATGAGAAATTTTAGAAGTCAATTTAAAAACATTTCTTATTACACAATTCTTCAAAATTCTTTGTTCTTTCAAATGATTGTGATCTTCTGGACAAAAGCATGAACCATCTTTCTGAAGAATACTGCTATTGCAAAACCAGTTTTCACTCGAAGGCAGGTTTATGCAGAAACCCAGGAGCTGAAAGCCAGAGCCATCACAATGGCTTTTAGAGTCCTGTTCTTCGTCCTCACTCCCTCTTCCTACTTGCCCTCTCCACATCGCTCTGCCTTTGTTGAACTGTGTTCTTGGCTATTCTTGAGACACATGAGACAAGATCCTCTCTCTGGTTTCTGCATTGCCAGCTTCATCTCTCTGAAAAGCTCTTTCCCCTCTTATTTTCATGTCTTGGTTGATTCCTTCTACAAGTCATTGTCCCCGATCATCTAAACCTACCATTAAGGTCCTACAGAAAAGGGCAACCCTCTACTGCCTACTCCCCTCTCTGCTCTCATTTTACCTTCTCCCCATGGCATACATACTTTCAACACAGAATGGAATTGAATTCATTTGTGCACCTCTAATCTTCACCTCTTCTGGAATAGAAGCCCATGGAAGCAGAGAGGTTTCTTTTGGTCCTTGCTATAACTAGAATAGAACCTAGAATTTAGGAGGTATTCAGTTACAGATATTACATAGCAATAAAAGAAATCTGCTTCTATGCTGTGCATATCAAGAGAAGTTTTCTTTGAGAAGTAAATGGTGAATCTCTTTTTTGTAAAAGGTATCTTATTTTCAACAAGAATAATGTGTGTAACCAAATCGATTTAGGAACTAAGGAATTAAGTCATCCTAGAAGTCATTTGTTATATCTAACTTAGTCTTATTGCTAAGTTTCATCATCATCAAGAAACTTATAGTTCCTTTTTAATTCACTCTTATTAAAGTTAATTAAAGAACTTTTATTGAATATCTGACAGTTACTTTGCTAGTAGTACAAGTACAATAAACCTAACCCACATGTAGCACAGTCCAGGAAAAAGAGACACTTCTTGTCTTTCAAATATATTTTACTTCAAAAAGCTTTTAATTAGATAAATAATATAGTTCTGCTACTTTTATCTATAAATTCAGTTGTATTCACTAAGTAAGAGTTCATAAACTTAGATGAGGAAGGCAGGAAAGAATAAAAAGACATGAAAGAATAAAAAGCAAGAAACATCTTAGAAGACAAGGGTGAATCTGTAACAATAAGCACTGTATCTAGTAACAAGCTCTATCATAAATTCTAGTAATAAAAAGTATCGAATTCACAAAGGGACAGATAGATACAATGAAGTGTAATAGAATGTTCTATAATATATGGAATCTTGCATATGACAGAAATGACATTAAGATACATGGCTATTTTAGTGGCTATGTTACTTAAAATATTATTTAAAATTTTGTCCTTATAAACAAAAATACTTTGTATCCTTCAACCCACAAAGAAATCCAAGATGACTCAAAATTCATATTCAAAAGTTAAAATTTAGTGACAAATACAAATCTTTGGAGAATGTATTTATGACTTTGAAGTATGAAAAAGATTTCTTAGAAAAGACTAAGAAGAATGACTAAAAATAAGATTGATTTATTTTATTAAATAAATCATAAATGAATGTAAAAGATAAGCAAAGACAAAAATAATACACTTGGTTGATAAGTAGGAAAGGGCAGGGTATTATGTATAATATTTATTCATCAGTAGTAAATTTAGATCTATGTATCCAAGTGACTAATAGATAAATAAAAAACACTCCCTTTTCACAAACAAGTAGAAACACTTAAGTTAATAGGGCATTCACTTCATACTGACTAGATTGCAAAGATTTAAGTTTGATAATGCCTAGTGTAGAAAAGAATGTTGAACATATTTCATATAACATTAATTGGATTATAAATTGGCTGAGTAGAGCAATTTGGAACTAGATAGATAATAAGATGGATGTGCTACAAGGTTTTGAATTAGCAACTTCTAAGAGTATACTTTGGATAAATTTATATAAGTATATAAGGAACAACACATAAGTATGCTCATTATAACTTATTTATATAAAAGATATACTTTAATACAAATAAATGCCCATCTAGCAACAAGAGACTGAATGAAAGATATCCTCGTCTGACATGAAATATAATTAAATAAATTCATTAGTTCAATATGCCAAAGTGATAAAAATCAGCGAGAAGAGGCGAAGGTAGAATAATGTGGATGGTGTGATACAATGTATAGAACGCCTGTGAAAGCACAGCTCAGTCCTATGTGTTGCATTGCGGTATATGCATATACTAGAAGTGGGGCAGTGGAAATCAAGACCAATTTCTTCCATCTCCAGAAGGCCTTAATAACTCATACACAGTTTTTTACATATATCCATTTTCCAGGTATCGTTTATCGCATTATTGTAGCATGTTGATCCAAAAGTCACCAACAGCCATCTTCTCCCTGGGAAATTCTCCTTGAATCATGTTTGTCAACATCTGTGAATATGTGCTCTTCGTTCCAGTCTATTTCTCTGTCCCAGATTGCTCTTGAATGTTAGAGTTCTGTACTGCAATAGTTCTCTAGACATTTCTACTTGGATAACCACCAGACCCCTAAACAAAGTATGTGAAAAACTGAATTTTTCTTTCCTTTCAATCTCTGCTACTTGTCTGTTTCCTATGTAGGAGAATAACTCTGCCATCTAAAGCTGGCCCAGGCTGAAGAGCACATCCTTACTGCTGTCCCTCCTCTGGCCTCCTCCCAAGTGAGACATATCCTCACACCCACTTGCCGAGTGTTTACTTTAGCTTTTCTTTCTCCATGTTCTGAACATGAAACTGTGCCCCGGCCTCTTCAGCTTTAAGGGAAGGCTACTGCACAGCCTCAGAAATGCTTACCGCCCCTCTTGGACTTACCTATGCACTGCAATGCAGCCAGGGACACACCTAGGACCAGGGTACAGCTCCGCAGCACAGCATCTATCTGGCAAGAATAAGGTCATGGGTTCAATTCCTAGTGCCAAACAAACAACAAGTAAAATCACAGATAACATGTTTCACAAATACAGATGTTATAAAAATAAAGATTCAATTTTTTTAGAGAGCAAATCTGACCATATCTCCTTGTCCCAGGATAAAGCTCACGCTTCTCAAAATGTCTACAGGTTTCCTTCTCATGTGTGTTTCTCTTTCTTCCTCCCCCTTCAATTGCTCCTTTCGCTCAACACTCAACACTCCAGCTGAAGTGAACTTTTCATTTTGTCAGCCACATTTTCTCTGGTCCTGGGCCCTTTGTTTCTCTAACTCTTATTCACCATCCTCGGCCATCTTGATCCAGCTTGTGTTCATTATAAATAGACTTTTTTTTCCAATTTTCAGGTGGGATAGTATTCTTCTCTTGCTTGCTTTTCTCAAGGATGCTGCACAACTCGGGACAATGCCACTTGGATCATATCCTTTTAGCACATTGTCCCTCAAGCTAAGCAATATAGTAGCTATTCTATAACATCTCTAATAGAGTTGTAACCACACTATAATGTAATTGCCCAATGACTCCTCTCTCTCATTTTCTTTTTCACTAAGTAGACAAGGAACATCATACAAGATACCAGAATTTTACACATGAAGACAATGACCTCCATCATGAGCCTGTGCAAATATATACCCTCTACATATCCACTAGACAGCCTCTTAGGAAAAGAACCACAGAAAGGGGAGTCAGCTAAGAAATTAAGTATTTTTATGCACAAAATTTTTATTTTTTCTAAAAGGTATCAAATAATAGGTACCTGGATAGTTCAATATAAGCTATCATGATAGTATGTTATTTTTTCTGCTTGGACCACTGTTGATTTCCCCTACCTCCAGTACTCGAGTACCTGCAAAAGAATGTTTGTCCTAAGTAGTGTTGGAAGAAAGAGTTTCATGAATAGACAGGCTATATTTAAACTTGAGGACCCACGAGGAGGACTAGAGGAGAACAAGCAGGAATTCTGAGTTGTTACTAGTGGCTCTTCCACATTAGCATGTTAAGAAATTGCCACACTGGAGGATGGGGTAGCTCTCTGACAGTCTTTTAGGGCACGGTGGTGAAAGAAGAAAAAACCCCAGAAAATTCACAAGGACTAAAATCACAAGAAGGGTGAGTCCATCGGGTGATGGACTTCCTGGCTCTCTAGCACGTGACGTTTGTGCAGCACTTTACAGACCCACAGGAACTCACTTGTGTTTCCTCCACCGCCCACTATGGAAGAGGGAGAGGAACAGCCACTTCCTTCCTGGGAATGTAAAACACAATGTCTCTACCCCAAGTTGAGTTTCTCTTATATTTTAAAGTCATAAAAGTTAATAATCATGAAATATTATCTGTTAGTTGTGTTTACTTTATTTTCAAGGAAGTTTCAGAGAAGAAAAAGAAAAAAGAGGAAAAAACTTTCATGAGATTGGGTTGCTAGTTTAAGGTTTCATAAATTCTTTTCCACATGACCCTACCACTTCAGGAAAATGTGCTGATGTTGAGGGATGTTTAAGCTAGTAGGGTTATCTCTACCTAATTTAGATGATAATTATGATCAATTCCCTATTTCCTGTGAAAATCATTCTAAATATAGCCTTTCCTTTATTACAACTCTAAACTACATACTTTAATTCACACATTTGTTCCCAAGTATAAAATCATCTATGGCCAGCGAGATAGCTCAGCAGACCAAGCACCTGCTTAAGCAAGCACAGTGACTGGGGTTCAATCCTTGGCACCACATGCTGTGCTGGGCGCTTGCTCCAGCTGCACTAAGCCAGCAACCAAAACTGGGCATGGTGGTGCATGCCTGTGTTCCCAGCGCTGGGGAGGCTGAAAACAGGAGGATCACTACAAGTCCAAGCTGCCTAGTGAGACCCTGTATGAAATACATTTTTTAAAGTATCTATAGCAAGATAGCAGAAGAATGTAACTGCTTGGTTAAGTTTATATCTTTAAGCATATTTAAACTGGCTTTTAAATATTAGGAAACTTTTTGGTTAGCTTTCTCTATTACTGATACCTATACTATTATGTGTCATTTACCATTCAACAGAGTCAATTTTAATCTATAAATTTTTAAGAACAGATTTTTTAAAGTAGATTATGCTATATCAGGTAGTTTCAGTGATTACATGTTTGGGAAAATTATGTGTAATACTATAACTTAGCTCATTTTCAGTAATATTTCACTAAACTTATTTTATCTGGACATAATTTGAAGAAATAAATGAGATAACTTTATGTCTTATGCCAGTTTAAACAAATTAGATTGATATTTATTTGCTTTGTCTGTTAAAAGGTATCCCATGAATGATGACATGGGATGTGAGTGATGACATATCATGGTTTCAGGCTAGTTTTGTGGCTTTTAAACTGTGTTTTCCCGGACCAAATAACTCCTTCTGTAAAGACACACTTCTCAGAGCACAGATTGCTGTGCATTCTTTCTTAATGGGCTTGGGCTAGGTCGCTTACTGATTTACGCTCACTTACTGACTGATTCAAGTAGATTCATTCTTCACTATGGTCCATAATTGTAAATGAGAATATGCTTATTTTCTAGCCTGTACTCAGAAACTGCATGTTGTCACTGAAGCAGACATTTGTTTTCTTCATCTGTGTACTTCTATGATACATCCTATTGAAATAATTTCTAAACCTTTTCCCTATTATCATTCCAGTACTTTTCACTGACAGAATATTTGTACAATGAATTTACTATTTTACACCACTTTTAAATTTTCTCTATAATATAACTCTCCAGAAAGTTAATTTTCCCATCAACATAAATCATGCTCAAACTCTCTGCTGGATGAATGCTGTTTTCAGTTACTAAGAGCAGAGCAGAATTTGCTACTGCAAATTACCATCATCTAGCACCTATTTTTGATGATAGTTGGAGGGTGATTCATTATTCTCCAGCATAATAGCTGCCTCAACACAAAACAATCTTCATTCCAATATGCAGGGAAGCTCAGCCCCATCCCTGTTATTGAAGAGGAGTGGCAGAAGCCAGAGAAAGAGAGAGAAGAGCCTGGACTGAGGCAAGAGCTCAGAACACTTCCCAGCTCAACTGCTCCGTACTTCTGCTGTGATTATTGATTGTTGCCCACTTACCAATATTTACAACCATTTAGCAAAGAACAATGAAAAGAAGAAAAACCTGGATCTTTGGCAGTATTTCAGAGGTAGAAACTTGCCTAGCTTGCGCAGAGCCCTTTGTTCAGTCATCACAACTGAAAAAAAAAAAAAAAGAAGAAGAAAAATCAAAGAAATAAGGAAACTGGAATTGTTTT
>NW_004524762.1:3934877-3944159 GCF_000260255.1 Octodon degus | reverse complement strand
AAAAAAAAAAAAAAAAAAAGAAGAAAAATCAAAGAAATAAGGAAACTGGAATTGTTTTCATTTACCTTTAATCTCAAAATCATCTCAATTAAAATCCGATCTTTATACTGCTAATTTCAGTATGCTGAGTCCAATGTGGGCAGCTCACTCTGGAACACTGTTGACAACTAGAAACCATTCACACCACACATAGGTGTTGCTGACTGTCAGTGGCTCAATACCAAAAATGAGAAGACCAGATTTTTTAAAAAACTGCAACTGGAAACTCTTTGTGAAGTCTCTGATCAAAAATGCAGTATTCATAAAGGTTTTAGCATAAATTGTTTTCATGCTTATTTCTTCTGTGTTCTGTAACTTTTTATGAAACAATTTTTAGAAATGGAGCTGTAAAAGCATTTTGGTTTTGGTTTTGTGAGTTAAATGTACAAAATCAGACTCATACTTCAGTGGATGAAAGTTTATGACAGAGTGCAAAATTATTAGAGTCTGATTAACTTCAACAATTCTAAAATTCTAACTAAAAGGAGAAAACTATTAGGTTATACAGAGGTTTCAACAGAATCTCCTCTATTAACTTGGCAACAGTTTCCCCATAATGAAGAGTCAAGAAGAAAATCCTCTAATATGAAGGTTGTTTGAAATGAATAGCCTTAACCCATACATGCTCTTACAATTTCTTATTCTTTACTAGATTATCATCCAAAAGGAACATTCCGAATGTGAATTGTTTTTCTACCCATCACAACAGCTTTTACATTTTGATTTAAACTGAAGATTTAGGTTTTGATTTCAATGGGGCACTGCCATATGATTCGTTTTTTAAATTCATTATATAAGCATGTTTTTAATTACCTGGATTCTCACTTATTCCAGGAATCACAAAAATGCTGGCCATGTAAAAAAAGACAAGACTGTCTGCTCTTGACACTTACAGATAAATCAAGAAAATAGAAAAGCCGAGTTTACTTTGGCAAATAGGCAAGGGAGTTGGCAAAATGCTATCTCAAGGAATGAAGACACAAATGGATTTATTTGCAAGTATGCAAATTTGGAAATCACAAGTCCTTCCTTATAGTTTGGAGAAAGAGCTGTGCTACAAGTTGTGTTTTGTATGAGGAAGGCTGCAAAAGGAATGAGATGATATTGGATGCTTAATGTCACGTGCAGGAACTAATGCTTTACCCTCTCCTCCTCTAGTCTTTCTCAAAATGGGCTCCGCAGCCCATCTGTGGCTTTCACTACGTGATTAAAGGGATCCAGAGACAGTTGGTTTATTTTAGAGAGTGACGTAATGAGCAATTTTATTGACATACATAAGAAATCTGGAATGTAAAATAGTTTTTAAACATAAAGTTATTAAAAATAATAAAATAAGATAAAGTAAAATAAAACAAAAATATGGTTTTGTAATTTCTACATTCCCAGAATGTATGCATGTGTTACAGGATTTAAAATAAAAGCTGCTCAAGGCCCAGGCAGGTCACTTGTATATGTGAAGCTGGTAGTCTACAGTTAGTTTCTCTGTGTTAGGAAGAAGCAGGGGGAAGAGATTGTGACAACTAGCAGAGCTGTTCTCCCTAAAGAGGGAAGAAACAAAGCAGCCAGCTAATTGTTAGTGAGAGATTATCATATCCTATATTTTAAGAGAGAAAATAGACATTGACATCATAGTAGTTGCATGTTTAACTATTTTATTACATGTTTTGTAGGTGCATATCTTTTCAAAGAGTGGCCATAAATCTGATTACTAGGTGACCTTTTCATACATATAATGTGTGTGTGTGTGTGTGTGTGTGTGTGTGTGTGCGTGTGCGTGCGTGTGCTTGCATGTATTAACAAACAATTCAAATTTAGCTGGGAAGATAGCTCAGTGGAATAAGTGCTTCCCCTGCAAGTGCAAGGCCCTCAGTTCGATCCCTGGTACCACACCACACACATACTCACACACACACACACACACACACACACACACACACACAGATTCAAATTTAAAACACATGTGGTTAACTATTAGACAGGCAAAAGAGCCTCTATTGGTGGTGCAGGTATGATCTATCTCAAAATTATACCAATTACACAGAGTCATCCTTCTTTACTACTTAGCTATTTGGAGACAGGAAGTGGGGGGTGTTCACTACCTACACTACTGTGCTATATTTTGTCCACTATTTTTAGTATGTTGAATTTTTTTGCCTGTATATTTGTTAGACATATAATGTAACATACAATAAATTTAATATTGTTGTGTTTTATTACATACTGTATAGAATATGTTACATTTGCAAAAAGAATTAATAGTTCAAAAGTGGTATTTAAAAATAAATCAGAGGGCTAGGGAGATAGCTCAGTAGAATAAGTGTTTGTCTGGCAAGCACAGGGTCCTGAGTTCAATTCCCTGTACCTCAATCAATCAATCAATCAATCAGTCAATCAGAGATTAAAAAAGATAATACAAATATTTTAAAGCAAAGATGGTTTGTAAATGTTTATAGTAAGAAAAGCAAGTTATTCATAGGTAAACAATAAGAGAAATCCAACAGCATTTCTGTTACATGATTTCCTAATATTACATCATCATCAACCAAGATTTCCTTAACAGAGGGCATTACTATGATGATCACTACATTGTATTAAATTTGAAGCTTGAAACTTTTTTACCATCAAATTTACTGCACTGCACTTCTTATTAAGAATTTTGAAAGGAATTCATGTTTCTTATGCGATTATCTTTATCACCACACATGTTTGTGTTAGGAAAATTGGTGAAATTAAGAAAAATTGAATATTTAAAAATAACATCTAATAATTTGTTCTTGATTATAATGATATGGTAATTACTAATTAAACCACAGAAATTCTGCTATATATTTCAAAGATCTACATGAACTCTCATTTTTAGAAGACTTTTTTATGGAAATTTTTGTCTTCATTTTACTCAGATCAGATCCACCCAATCTCCTATTTGTTTTTCTTTTCCATAATTTTATTGATAAACAAATAGCAATGAGATAGTTTCAAATCAAATTGGTAGGACAGTTTCAATAATTAACACATTGCATACATTCTTCCTAGTGGTTAATTGCTGTACAAGATGCGGACATGATATCCTATTTACAAACACCATTAGAACAAATCTCTCTATTCATTAAGAGAATGTAACTATTCATCTATCCTAACCACTTTGAATACACAGATACAAAATGGACATTCATCGGTATCCCCTTTTCTTGTTAAGTTCTGTTATTTGAATATTATAGGTGTGTAAACTCAGCAACATATTCTAAAAGAGTCCAGTAGCCCATAATAATATTGGGTCTTCTGCTTCACTGGCAATGTCAGAAATTGTTGACCTGAGTCCCCTACAGTTCAACATCAGCATGGCTTTACTTCTTATATATCATTTTTACACTTTTCTGCTTGGAGCTCCAGTGGCCCGATCCGTTAGCATGCGGTACTTATACCAATCTCCTATTTGGTGAGTAAAAATTCCTACTACTGAACATTACTGATGGTGCAACTCAGAAAAAAAACCCTAGTATTTAATCCAAGTTTTGTTTCTAAATTATGATCTTTCTACTTTATGCTGTTCTTCTGCCATAAACCATAAAAATCTAAGTAACATAGCGGGATAGTAGAATTGCTTTTACCTTGATTTTTTAAAAAACTTGTCACTGAAGGAGTTAAAAATAAATCACTCTAGCATACTTACTATTTTGAATCCAGGCACTTGAAAAGCAGCAAATTCAAGAAGATCATTTTGACTTCACTTTCGTTTCTTAAAAGCAGGAAATATGAAAGGAACTGGAAGGAAACGGATGTTCTTATCTTCAAGGACAGGAAGCTGAAAACCAAGAGAATTCTGTACAGAATTTGTTAAAATAATTCTTATCTTTTTAGCCTCCCTACATAATCTAGCTGCTTTTCAGAACTTCATATGCTTTGTCCATTTCAGTATTGACTCTTAAATGTTTCTTTGGGTCTTCATTTTATTATGAAGCTAATTGTCTAGTATAAACCTTGCATTAATTAAATTTGTATGCTTGGCTTTTACTGACCTGTTTTATGTAAATTAATTCTTAGACCCAGAAGTAAAGAAACCTTTATATGGTGTAAGTAAAATTCTGCTTAATTCTCCTATATCAACTCTTAGCAACAAATTCATATCATGTTTTCCCTCTCTCTTTTCCTTTCTATAGATTTTTAAAATTCAAAACATAACCTTAAAAAGCCCAATAGGCTTGAAGGAACCATAAATACTAAAAATATAGGAGGCAATACTTTCAAAATGTTAGGTTTAATGTTGATTATGGATGTGTCCAGTAATAAATTCCATAACATTATTTTCTCACAGTCATTTCTCTGGGAAATAACTAGCATATTTATATTCACATAGAATCCCATCTGCAAGTGGAGTCTTTTCTCTGCCCTCTTAGGTTCAATTATTGGTGCCTGAAAATTTAGCTGACAATGTCTAGATCATAGGTGAAAGTAACGTGAAATGAAGTCTATTTATGTACATATGGAGACACGGAAGCCCCTCCCCTCCAGGCTAGAGCTGATGCTTACAGAACTGACTTAATGGGAGAGGTATAAGGGAGGAATATATGGGCATCTAGGACAAGCATCAAGAGACAAGAAAGCTTGTTACAAAGTATGTTGATCTAGGTGTAGGTCTGCTGAGGCTTTTATTTTTATTCTTTGCTTCAATGGACACAAAATTTCCCTGGAAAAGGGAACGACAGCAGTCTGACACCTAGAAGTTTCTGTTTTGTGAAATAAGAGAACCTCAGAAAAATTTCTTCCTGAACAACAATTTCAAAAAAGAATTGAATTGAACTGAACTAGATTGAATTAAGGTATTCTTACTAGTAAATTAAACCACAGAATTTCTGTGTGTGTGTGTGTGTGTGTGTGTGTGTGTGTGTGGTATCTGGAATCGATCTCAGGAACATGCACTTGCCAGGCAGGAGTTGCAATGCTGAGCCATACCCAATGACCTAGGTCACAGAATTTCTCTCTCTTTCTTTCTCTTTCTTTCTTTCTTTCTTTCTTTGTTTCTTTCTTCTTCTTCTTCTTCTTCTTCTTCTTCTTCTTCTTCTTCTTCTTCTTCTTCTTCTTCTTCTTCTTCTTCCTTCCTTCCTTCCTTCCTTTCTTTTTTCTTTCTTTCTTTCTTTCTTTCTTTCTTTCTTTCTTTCTTTCTTTCTCTTTCTTTTTGGTGGAACCAGGGGTTGAACTCAGGAACTTGTGCTTGCCAGGGAAGCACTTATTCTACTCAGCTATTTCCCTGGCCCCACAGAAATTCTTAAGACAACAGGAGAAGCCAAGTAACAGAGCCTGGACAAGCACATCTGTCCTCATCTTCACTGTGGAGATACAGAGTGATAATCCCTATAATTCCACCATGCACTTTCTGAAGTAAACTCCTACAACCATGGCAAGTAGTACATTTTTACAAAGTTGCTAAACATGAAATTCAAATAATTATTCAAATAATGAACTACAAAATTCATCATATTTCCTTCCCAAAAGGGAAATTCAATTCTAACTTCCTGTTTTAGGTAATGATATCCATTGTTAGTCTGAACCTTCTTGCTGAATTAATAATGATGGTTTTATATTTGTTTATAATGTAAGACAGTACATCTCTATTTGTATTTTAGATTAATTTAAATATAATATATGATGAGTGATCAATGAATTTAGTTAGTAAGGAGGTTAGGAAATGTTTGGGTAATATTTTTAAGAAAAACTCCTATTTTTTTCTTTGTATTAAAAAATATTCAGGATGCACCTAATAAATTGTTATATATTCCTTTTGTTTTTTTTATTGTTTTTGTGTCTGGCTCACCCTGCTCTAGGGGCAGTGCTGGCATAGCACGTGGTGCTGGGGATCAAAACACGGACCCTGCATGCTTGCATAAGGTTGCCTAAGCAGGCACTTTAGAACACGGAGCTATATCACCAGCCCCAATTGTTATATATTTCTGACAATCCACATGATCATTTAATAAATATTGCATTAAACACTCAATAAAATTGTAAGACATAATTTCTAGGTTATAGATTAACCTAATATAAGCAATATTTTGTGGCAAATATTTGTATGGCAAGTATTTTTGTCCAAAGTCTTAAAAGTACCACAGAGGAAAAATCGACTCATGTTTTTTTAAAAAAACCAAAAACCTGCCAGTAAAATTCAAAATTTTTCACTATCTTTTCTGTCCATTCTGTTAGGCTACCTAAAAGGTTTATTAAAAGGATACACTTGAATCTGGACATGCTCATGCCTGCCAGGAATCCCTGCTCTTGGGAGGCTGAGGAAAGAGGGTTGCCTCAAGTTCAGGCCATCCTGGGCTACACTGCAAGACCTTGTGTCAAATAAAAATAAAAAGATAAAAAAGTATATAACTGGTCCTGGCAAGATTACTATTGAGTTTAGAAACTCACAATGTTTTTTCATTCTTTATATTGTGAAAAATGATAACAAAACAACTAAATTGTGACTGGAATTAGTGCACTCATTGTCATTTTCTACAATTTATTTTTATAATTGTAGTACAAAGAACTGATGAGTTCTGTTCTGAATAAACACTGTTGAAAAAGAATATGCTGTTTACTTTCTTTTTAATTTTAATAAGAGGAAAACAAACATAGGATCTAGGATATGAAAATGCTAAAACAATACTACTACATATATATGACTATACAATCCATTTTCAAGACCCAGGAAAATGAATGGAGTTTAAATATCATTTGTTATACTGCCACATTTGTAGTAGTACATGGTACCTCTTTGAAGGGGGAGTATTTATAAACACATTTAATGATTGAAAACTCTGGTTAAAATCCAAGTTAATTCTTATAAACCCATCGTCTAATAAGAAGCACCTGGCTTCTATCTACACACATTTCCTAAGTGGGAAATAGTACATTGCAGAAGTAATAATACAGCTTAAGAATCTAAGATGTAGACAGGGATCATTTGAAATGATCGCTATCCTCAGGAATATTTAACAAATTATTTTAGAAGACTCAAAATTTATCAAGAGGAAAATGATTACTAAGGAAATGTGTTAGTTTCAAGATTCACTAAATTGGCATTGCTGTGCATATTCTGAAATTTTTTAGAGAAAACAACATAGATATTGTTCCAGTTCCCTTAGGCCTATGACAGGAAAGAGTACATGTGTATATAAATAAATAAGATGATCAGCATTAAAAAGCATAATACATATTTCCAAAGAACACTCTAAGAACTCACTTAGAAAAATCACTTGACAAGGGAGGAATGAAAGAAAACCAAAAGGGCAATGAAAGCAAGCACACAGAAAGGAACTGCTGATGGCAGAGGTCACGTGACCAAGACCAAAATGGGGCAAGGTGGGAACAGCGAGAAGATGATTTCCAGCAAGTGCAGTTTCAGGACAAACCACTGGGCCCAGGTGCGTTGGATCTATAATGAGAAAGAGAAGCTGGAATTGAGGGTAATGTTTAAAAATACACTACATGTCATGTACTTCGCAGAGTATGAAGAATAATTGCTATATTTCAAATGGGAAGTAAAAGTGTATTTTTCTCTTGCTAGCTTGAAAATGTCATTTGCCTTTGCTGGAGTGGGCCCTTGTTTGAAAATGCTTGAGAGTTACCACTGTAGAAAATAATTCAGAATCATTTATAAACACAATTTGTTGTTCCAAATTGGTAAAGCATAAAATTCATAAATTAGGTTGGCTTTGTTCTCTGCATTACAATGATGTGTGGGGCTCATGTTTGTTATCGACTTTTATTTCCAAGAAAATACCAGGTGACTATATGCTTGATAACATGAAAAAGCAAAATTTTCCACAATTCAGCAGATTTGGAAAATCATTAAGTGAAATTCAAAGACAGGACCATAAAACACAAAGCCAAGTGTTCAGGTAGCAACATGAATTGTGATGAACATTTTCTGACTAACTAGTCTTAAAGTCTTATCAAACTAACATAAAACATTAAAAACCACAGCTTTCCTATTTGAAAACCATTTGTTAAGATGCAACTGCAAACAAATATGTGTCACTGGAGTCTTTGCTTTTTAAAAAAAAACTACTTTCCTTACATAGATTTTTATTAAAAAAGATTACAGAAAAAAACCTTTAAGATCCTTACCTATTTCCTTTGCAAATCAGAGATAGTTTCAATGTGCAATTAAGTTATTTAATTTGTACTTTATTAGTAAACATATGTGATAAAATATTGATATACTAAAATGATGGACTAATATTTAAAATGTTATTAAGTCTAAGAGTATAAAATTGGAAATATATCTTTATAACTGTATTTGCTTTTTTATGAATTTATATGTACATAGTACTTTAATTTTATACATATGCAATATTTTTAAGGCATCCTATATATTAAACATATTTATTGAATGTTGAATTAGCATTTTATATATACAATCTCTAAGGCTTGAAGCAATCTTATATTCTAGACTTTTTTAAATGTATTTAGTACAGGGTCTACAGGGCCTCACCACACAGACTGGATTTGTAGTGATCCTCCTGTTTCCAGTCTCCCAAGTGCTGGGATTACAGGCATGCGCCACGATACCCAGTCTCTATTCTAGATAATTCTTAACTGATTCTAAGGTAAGGAAATGAAGTGCAGAATACTAAAACAATTTGGCCAAGGTCATAATATTTATAGAAGATGACTAAAATTTTAGAGGTTTCTATGTGATATACACTGTTCTTTAGTCTCTTTTAAAGGCATTGTCAATTGAATTCTTGTGATGTTGTAAGATTTCTCTTGTTGATTAAGCCTAATGTTCACAAAAATTGTATTACTTCCTATTATGAGATTTATTCTATAAAAGTAGAATCCAAAAAACCTAGATTATTTATATTCATATACATACCATATATTCCTATATATTTACATTCATATATATGGCAACAATGATGTTTATTATGTACTTCAATAGGACAAAGATTATAAATGTATCATTCTATATGAAATACTGAATGACATTCGTTTCTGTAATGAACTTAACACTATTATCATTGTTTCAGTGTGAACATTTAATGTTTTGGGATCAGCATGACAATGGTCCCTGGAACTTCAGTGGATAATTTTCTTTGTATTTTATGTTGTATTTATTGGAATGGACTCAAATAAGAAAACAAGACTCAGTAAAGGTCAATTACTAAACTAGGACAGTATAAATATAGTACAAGACTTGCTCACCATTTGCTAATCTGCACAGGGCTCATAATTTCACAAATTATGAACATTAGTTCT
>NW_004524762.1:3930780-3931810 GCF_000260255.1 Octodon degus | reverse complement strand
AAAATGTTCAACATCGTTGGTCATTTGAGAAATGCAAATTAGAACAACACTGAGATTTCCATCTCACCCTAGAAAGAATGGTTAACATGAAGAAGTTAATCAATAACAAATCCTGGAGATGCTGTGGAGAAAAAGGAGCCCTTCTGCACTGTTGATGGGAGTGCAGGCTGGCTCAATGAAAAACAACAACAGTACTGGGGAAAGGGATTGAATGTATTTAAAAGGAAGGAGTTACTGAATTGAAGAGAAGGACAAGAGAGGGAGTGGAGGAAAGAGATTTATCTGTATATGTAAGCAAAATGGTTTGGACAACCGTACTGTGCCTTTCTTCTGGTCTATGGAATGAAGCAGTTAATGCTTTAATTTGTTTCATCTCTTTTTTTAATTATTTGTACTTACTTCCTTCTTCATTTCTTACACATTTCTTTCTTCTTCCAATTTTACACGCATATATCCGGTAATATGAATAAATGATTGGAAGACAACACTATGTATTACAACAAATGCTATGAAATTCACATTATTTGTTAAGTGAAATTCTGTATCACTTGTAACTCTTTCTGTTTTAATTCTAATTTGTACTCTCTTTGAAAAAATAAAAATATAAAAATATATATAATATGGTTAATGTGTACTTAATCCTGTTTAATAGTTTGTCTTTCTATATCAGAATTTTATAGGAGTATTTATGCCAAGTACAGAAGAAATCAGTATCAATTTATGTAAAAAGAGATACTATTTGATACTACTTTGATACTATCATTTATTTATCAAATAAATTATACTTCAAAGAATGAAAGTTTATTGTATATGTACAAAATTTGTAAAGCTTATTCTGTGTGGTATATATTGAAATTGTTATGCTCTGAAATTGGCGTTTCAATTGCAAAGTTGTTTCCAGGTGGCTTAAACTACAAAACTGTATTGCATTCCTTAGCCCAATAAACATCTCCTTCAGTGTCTGCAAGTTTTGATTGCATGACTTTTTACAAGATTTAAAGAACTGGATATTGCTAAATATGTGGCATCT
>NW_004524762.1:3927782-3928634 GCF_000260255.1 Octodon degus | reverse complement strand
ATAGCTGAGTAATACTCCATTGTATAAAAATACCACATCTTTTTCATCCATTACTCAGGTGATGTGCATCTTAGTTGTTTTCAAGATTTGGCTATCACAAATTGTGCTGCTATAAACATAGGCACACATATATCACTATGACAGGATGTTTTCAGATCCTCTGGGAAGATTCCAAGTAGAGAAATAGCTGGATTAAATGGGATATCCAGTCCAAGTTTTCTAAGGAGTCTTCACACTGATTTCCATAATGGTTGCACCAGTCTACATTCCCACCAGCAGTGGAGAAGGGTTCCTTTTCCCCACAGCCTCTCCAACATTTGTTGTTGGGTGATTTCTTTATGATAGTCATTCTTTCTAGGGTGAGATGATATCTCAATGTTTTTTTTAAGTTTGCCTGTCACAGATGGCTAGTGATGTGGAGCATTTTTTCATATATTTATTTGCATCTTTAATTTAATCCTCTGAGAAGTGTGTGCTCATCTCAGATGCCCATTTCTGGACTGGGTCTTTTAATTTTGGGGCCCTAGTGTTTTTTAGTTCTTTATAAATTCTAGAGAGCAGACCTTTGTCTGAGTACTTATTTGGCATGATTTTTTCCAAATTTGTGGGTTGCCTTTTCACTTTGTTGGTAATTTATTTTGACATGAAAAAACTTCTCAGTAAGAGCAGGTGCCAGTTGTTAATTCTTTCAACTGTTTCCCGTGCAATTTGATTTCTGTTCATGAAATCTTTGCCTACCCCTCTGTCTTCAAGAGTTCCTCCTACTTTCTCTCCCAGGTGATTTAGTGTCTCTGCTTCAATGTTTAGATTTTTAATCCATTTTGACTTTAGTTTAGTGCATGGTGATAGACC
>NW_004524762.1:3924539-3926406 GCF_000260255.1 Octodon degus | reverse complement strand
TGTAAATGTCTTGTAGAATTCAGCTGTGAGTACATCCGGACCTGGACTCTTCTACATAGATATTAAAAATGTAATTGTACAGCTGAGATACAAGATCACAAAATGAGTGCCCCTTCACCAACTTAGTGAGACCCTGCTTCAAAATAAAAGAGTAGAAGGGGTTGGAGCTGCAGTTCAACAGTGAAGCACCTTGAATTTGATTCCTAGTAGTAAAGCAACATGAGAACATATTTGTATTATAAAATTATCCTATATAGTTCCCAGAGAGGAAGAGTATCTAGGAATGCATGGGCATGGGAGGGAAGAGAGGATAGGGATGGAGCAAGGAGCCAAGATATATATGTACGTGTGTCAACCTCCCACAGAAATGTAGATATTGGGACTACAGCATATGCCCATAGAGAAGAAAGGAAGAAAACAACATGGAAACTACTGTGTGTAGTCTGTTTAATCATATGGAGAAACGTTATTTCAAAAGCATTAATTTTTGCTCTACAGTCTTTTGTTACTGTTATTACTTTGTTTGGTTCAGTTAAGAATATGAACACTTTTCCGTAATAAATAAGTTTTGATGTACAAATAACAGTTAACCTTTCAAGAGAAACATCAGGAATTTCTCTAAGAATTAAAACACATTAATCACTTCCAAAGACATGAAAAACAAAATATATCTTTACAAGAAGAAAAATAAGTCATAAATTTAAAAAGTGAAACATAAGCCATGCAACGAATGATGTAATATTTTGGATTTTTCAGAATGCTAGTGATGTTTTTATAAGTGAACAATGTTAATATTTACATGATTTCTAGACAGAATCATTCATATTGGATTTATGTGTGAAATTAATTTCATATGCTGAAATAATTTCAGATAATTTCTTAGAGAATAACTAATTCTTAGAGAATTATACGACTACCTTTTGCTATATTTAAAATACTATGAAATATTTTTTAGTATTTATAATGATGCTTTAGTAAGCTTATTTATCCATTTAGCAATAAAAGTAAACCTGAAAACATATATTTACTAATATTTTCCCTTGAAAAGAAGTATTTAGAGCATGTTGGTTGGGATTAAGATTTGGATAAAGACAAGTAATCATATATTACAAATCAGTGTTACTATAACATGCAATTTAGACTTTAGCCAGGTTGCTTTTGAAACTTCAGCTAGGTTGAATGCAAAGCACTGCTCTAAAATACAGTGTTAGTAAAACTGTGGTTTTCTGAAATTCAAGAAAAAAAGGAATCTATGTATTACCTTTGCAGAAGTTGTAGAAGAAAGGGGTGAACCTAAGTACAAACAACTGTAGATTATTAGGCCTTTCACCAAGAACCCCAGAGAGTTTAGATTCCCTAGCCCCTGGGAGCTGTAGCATGTTTATGCTCTCAAGAGTGGCAAGAAGAAGGAAAACAGCAACCAAAGCGGGGACCACTGAGGCCAAGAAAGAATGACATCTTACTGATATGTGAAGACTGATCATTAAATTTATATAAGACATTAGAGGTCTGAGAAAGTACTAATTTGCATAAATGTTTTCCAGAGGCAGATAGTCATCTACTCCTTGCTCCCCACAATACTCAACGTGGAGTAAGACTCAGGAAAAACAGAGGGATACTTAAATTGAGATTGAACTTTTGCCACCTTGACAGCACAGTGTAGATTTTTGCTAAGTGAATCAAGCATGTAGATATTTTACTCTGTTTTGAAGAGTTAATTCAAAGCTACTGTTAAGAAAAATTTTGTGGGGGCTGGTGAGATGGCTCAGTGTCTAAAGCACCTACTTAGAACAAGTTTAGCAAAGCACAGGGACCGCGGTTCAATCCCCCAGCACCACATGCCAGCCAGCCCCGCCCCCTGGTGGGC
>NW_004524762.1:3922991-3924439 GCF_000260255.1 Octodon degus | reverse complement strand
TGTCAAAATTTACAGAAAATAAGTAACATGCTACTTAAGAAAATAAATGATACATATTTTAAGTGATTTTTAGGGATTAAAAATAAAAAGTGCTTTAATGATAATAACAAAAGACATTTTAAAAAAGTTAGAGCTACAGTGACCCACAGACAAAAAAGGGACATGGAGATAAGGTGTATTATAGCAAATCTAAATAATGAATAGATTTTGTAAGGATAACTTATCTGGAAGTAGACATTTCAATGGGAATATGTCTGGCACAGTAAATTATGTGTAGAATCAAGTATGCTGAGGCAAGATGAAATATTTTTCATTTTAAAAAATTTAGTAATTTAGTATATGTGTGTAATATGCTTATGTTTTTATAAGAAGTTGGAACATGTACATAACAGGCAAATGAGAGTGATTACATAAGTCATTTTAAATCAATGACACTGGGTCTCAAGGATATGTAGGTATACAAGGATATACAGGCAATGTCCGTCCAAGACTGAGATGACAACTGCTACTCAACCATCCTGTTCAGCAGTAGTTCTATCTTGGGCAAGTTTGGAGGATACAGCTCAAGGCTCTGGTGGTCTTTTCACACAGTTGTGCTTATAGTCTTTTGTGACAGGTCTTGTTACTACACATCTGTGCAGGAGGTCTCTGCCTTCATGACCTCTCAGCTCTATTTATTATTATTTTGCTTTATTGGGGTTGAATAAAAGTTACTCTATTTAGAGTCTAACAACTTTTCTAGACAAGGTCTAATTCAAATGTTCAATGTTAGAAATTTACCTTAACGTTTCATGGAAAAAAAACTAACAGTAACATTATTTTCATTTTAAAGAGGTTCATTATGTCCTTCCTGTCAAGATCTCTAGTCCAGATTCTTTAGCTTCTATGGGAACGTTTATTGTGAAGGAAAAGCTAATAGACACATGGAGTTCCAGAATGAAAACGATGGAAATGTTGAATTTGTTGGTTCCCAAACTTTGCAGTGATGTGACTCACCTGGAGCTCGTGTCAAAGGCACAGCTTCCCACGTCCCTCCCTAAAATTCTGATTTATTGGGATTGAAATGATTGTGGGAATTTGTACTTTTTGCAACTACGAGTCCACAGGTGGTCCTTATCAGTAGGAGGCTGTGGGACATGTGGAAACATTGAGGCCAGCACATTTCTTCAGATGGGAAGTGACGCATGCAAAGGTTGTGTCTCCAGAAAATTAGCCAAGATGTTAAGTTCCCAAGGCCGTCTCCTGTGATTTGTTTTTTTTCCTCCAACAGTGTAGAGTCTTTTAATTGTGACTGGATCAGGAATTCTAGATTTCAACATGAGATAAAAACTGTTAAAGTAAGTAAAATCAATAACAGAAAATCCATGTTTTTTTATTGACAATATTCTACATTAAAATGTTTTATTTTATAATGCACTGATTATATGACTGTTTTATCTCATGATAGT
>NW_004524762.1:3921828-3922881 GCF_000260255.1 Octodon degus | reverse complement strand
CCAATATAAAGATGTTTAGTTCAAAGACAGACATCTAAATCTCTCAGCTCTTAAAGCCCTGAGCTGCATGGGACAACTGTCAGCACAGGAATGAGATATAGAAAACATCAAGTAGAGAACATGCAAATGAGGGGTTCTTTGGTGCCCTAACCTTCAATAATTCCATTGTTATATTTATTGAACACACAATTTTGTGTTAATTGAGAATTCTATAGCTAAAACCAGTCAAAAGCCATGCATTCCAGCTATTTCCCATGGGAGAGATATTTTAATCTTCATTAGGTAAAAGAAAGCAATATTCCTCCCCTATAAATGCAAACACAAGGTATATAATCACAGTCTTTCCAAGCAATATAATATAGGATTTCCATTTGAAAAGAATAGAGAATCATTACCGAAAGAATTAATAATAAAAGGCAATCCAATAATCAAGGTAACACATTCATCCTCTTTTTCTCAGTGCATATGCAATGCCCATCTCTTCATTCCTGGGGTTTAGTTCTGTGAATTTGTTGGCCAGAGAAGGGTGATGACATAGGGTTTTCAGAATAACTAATTCCCTTTAATCTGTGAAGCCTATTACATTAACAGATACTGCAGGCTAATAAGTTCTATAAAACAAAAGCCAGAATACCTCTTCACTTCAATACAGGACAGCATAAGGACCACATGGAAGGGTGGAAAAGTGGCTGGCACAATGAACTTGGATCCAACTCGAAATGAAATGTCCACCTTTCTGCCAATAGTTTTTATACAGTACCTGAAAATCAGCTGTCTCAGAAATTGGGAACTCTTACCTTAACTTTACAAAATATCTAAAATGATAGTTTACCTACTTGAATCCCACTCTTTTCTGTCTTCTTGTTCTACTGCTACTTTTTATCTTTTCCTTCTTGCAACATCTTGAAGGTTTTCTGTCAAGTACCTCTAAGAATCATCACAAAAGTTATACAGCAGAAGATTGGCAATGCCACTAGGGGCTGGGGAGATGGCTCACTGGTTTAAGCGCTTCCCTGGCAAGCACAAGGGCCTGAGTTCAATCCCCAGTTCCGC
>NW_004524762.1:3909116-3921728 GCF_000260255.1 Octodon degus | reverse complement strand
ATGAAAAATCTAATATCCAATACCACAATTTTAACAAGAGACCTTAGCACCCCCTTATCTCCAAAAGATAGGTCAACGAGAAAAAACCTGGCAAAGAAATAAAAGAACCGAACCAGAGCTTGAAACAAATGGACTTGGTGGACATACACAGACTGTTCCACCCAAACACAGCTGAATAAACATTTTCCTCAGCTGCACATGGGTGATTTTCTAAAATAGACCACTTACTGGTCCATACGTCATGCACAAGTATATGTAAGAAAACGCAGATTATCCTATGCACATTAGCTGACAACAGTGAAATGAAACTGGAAATAAATGACAAAAAAAAAAAAAAAAAAAAAAAAAAAAAAAAAAAGAAGATTGGCAATGCAAGACCTGGCTTTTCTAGTTGTCTGGCCAGATGTTATGGTGCCATTTTAAATGAGTATTTGTTCAGTGATATGTGGTGATTTAGAAAATCAACTGATAACTGTGGACTTGACTCTCTTTATAATACAACGCTTGGTAGTTTTTGTGCAGGACCTTCAGCAGAAACTCAGGTCAGGGTTTCTGGTTACAAATGATAAAAAATGCCTCTAGCTGAAAAATAACTTTTGCTGAATTTTCCAACAAACCTTATACGTTTAATTAATGCATACTGTGAGTTACTTCACACTATTAAAATTAAAATTTAACATTATTAATTTTAAAATTGTTTCTAATGCTGAGTGTAAGGGTGGTTCAGTGATAGAATGCTTGCCTAGCATATGCAAAGCCCTGATTTTAGCATTTTCTTCACTTTGAGCTTAGAATATCAGGAAATAATAACAATTGAAGGATAACCTCTGAACTACTAAATAAATTGAAGAGTTATATTGGAGAAAAGATGGAATGTAAAGTCCAAATCAATTACAATAGATAGGCATGTACCAGCTCCAAGTCAATGACTTCTTCCACTGTCTGTGCTACCTTCTCATCATGAGAGAAATGTGGCTCCAGCTTGGTGGGGAATGACCTCACACAGAGATGTCAAGAATAGAGGACATGTCAGGAAATGACATGACAGAGGAAGAGGGAACAGACCACTTATCGTAGAATTTGTAAGAGAGTGACAAGTGCTGTAGTACATTTTATGTTGATGGCTGCAATTAGAAGTCTACAGAGTTAAGTATTTAGAAACATATTCCAGCAGGTCAGAAATAAGCCCATGATAAACCCACAAGGATTAACTGGAAGAATGTAATGAATTCATGTAGAATGTGTAGCAATATAAAAATGTGTTCAGAGGGCTGGGGAGATAGCTCAGTGGCATAAGTGCCTGCCTGGCAAGCACAAGGTCCTGAGTTCAATCCCCAGCACCACAAAAGAAAGAAAGAAAAGGAAAGAAAGACAGATGGAAAGGTGTTCAGAAATGACCTAGAACCAAGAAGGACTGGGCCGGAGAATCACAAGAAAATATCAAAAACAAACAAACAAACAAACCTATA
The DNA here is from genome assembly GCF_000260255.1 of Octodon degus. Classification (NCBI taxonomy): domain Eukaryota; kingdom Metazoa; phylum Chordata; class Mammalia; order Rodentia; family Octodontidae; genus Octodon; species Octodon degus. The sequence continues at coordinate 3,920,259 of NW_004524762.1, read as the reverse complement.
CCATTAAGAAGATTCTGGCTTTCCAGAATTACTTCTGTTGGTTGCTAAATTTCAGGCAGTGAACTGCCTTCCCCAAGTGTACCTTCTAAATGGCCTCTACTTTTTGGTATTGCTTCCTCAGAGTTCAGTGTAGAGAGCAGGAACATCTGGCTACAGGTCACATACTTGTCCCAATGTTAGGGATTGGGGGGAGTGACAATATTCTTCCTTTGTATTTTCTATGTGACAGCATCCAAACTCCTGCTCAATCTCACACAATATGAGATTCCTCCAAAGTATAATGGATTAAAGTGTTGGGTAGCCAAAAATTAAGTTTTTATGTGCGTTATACAAAGTGAAAACTATTCGTCACATTTGGTTTCATTGAAGGAACACTAAAAATGGAGAAACTGGGGGCAAAGAACTTGGCTAGGCAACATCACCAGATGACAGCAGTGTGACGCTGTGTCACAATAACTCAAAGATGCACAGTGGCACCTGTCAGGGCTCACACCAGGGCTGCTTGGCTGTGGTGCTGCCACACGGCTCCACCCTTCTTTTATATGAAGTAAACATGAAGTAAAATAAAGCTGGGAACAAAGTAAACATGAAGTAAAATAAAGCTGGGAACAATCTTGTACTTTGTTGGTAGTGTTCCTGGGAAGTTGTTACACCAGATTCTTTAAAATTGCAGATTTCACAATCAGATATCAAGGGTTAGCCAATCTCTATAGATATAAAAGTCTAAAATAAAAGCCTGTGTCCAACTTTGTTCCTTCTATCCTCTCTTAATAGGGTACTTCCAAGAGATTTCTCCCTCATTAATAACTCTGCATGGCTCTTACTAAAAACATTTGTCAAAAGCATGAGTTCTTATTTTCAATATATGAAGGTAAGAAACATGAGAAAAATAATTAAAATATAAACACAGAAAACTTTGAACATCGTTATCAATTTTTGTCCATAGATCTTTACATTACTCAATTGATACTTTATTTAAACGACAAAAATTAGGCATAACTCTTTCTCCTTCATCCCCTTTCCTTCTTTCCCTCCCTCCCCTCCCTTCACCTTCCTTCCTTTTCCAACCCCTTCCTTCCCCTCCCTTCCCCTCGTTCCCTTCCCCTCCCTCACATACCTTGCTCTCCCCTCCCTGCCTCTTTCCTACCTTTCCATCCCTTCCCCTCCCTTCCCTTTCCTTCCCTTCACCTCCCTCCCTCTTCCCTCCCTTCCTCCTCTCCCCTTCCCTTTTCTTTCCCTTTCCCTTATCTTCCCTTCCCTCCCCTCCCCTCCTTCCTTTTCCCTTCCCCTTCCCTCCTCTCCCTGCCTCTCCCCTCTCCTCCCCTCCCTCTCCCCTCTACTCCTTCCCTCCCCTCCCGTCCCTTCCACTTTCTCCCTCTTCCCTCCCTTCCTTCTCCCATTCTTCCTCCTCTTGCTTCTTTCCTCCTCCACTTTCTTTGTGCTGTCAAACCCAGGACCTCAAACACATATGTGCTTGGCAAATGCTCTCTCATGGAGAAACATTTCCAGCCCATAGATTTCTTTTCCTTTATCTTCACTCCTTTAATTGCAACATTGGTTTAGGAAACACAAGTAAAAATAAAGCATTGAGCCATCACAGTTGGGCCTAAAATCAGCTCCAGTTTTGAAAATCAGAACTAGTTGTCTTAATTCTTTTAATAAAAGAGATCATTTTACGTACAACTATTTCCATTGTGTTAACAATTTTAATCACTGGCCAGTTTTAGGAGAGCTATTCCATTTATTTCTAAGAAGTTTTATTTTGAATTACCTTTTAAAACTAGTATTCCCTGTTGGAGGATAAAATGCATGCATTGACAGTGCTGTTACATCCAAAAAGGTTCTGGATCTCTGAAGTTTCACAACTAAGTTTTTATACTCAAAATGGTGTTGCATTTTATACCTGGTTATGTGCACCATAAAAGTACTTATAGAGACAAGTTTATACTCACTGAATATAAATATATGTAACTAACTATTTAATGAGACATTTAATTTTATTATTGTACTTAATAATATTCACAACAACTTCATGAGAAAAGCATTATTCTCATCTCCTTTTCAAAAATAATAAATCTGAAGCATGGTAGTTTAAGTAATGTACCCAAAGTTTCATGGCAAATAATCCCTGGCCAACTAGATTTCTTAGACCAGGCTCCTAACTGTGAGAGATACTCATCAAGATAGAAGGGGAAAGCCTTTTTCGCTGTTCATGAAGACCCAGCCCACACTACTTGCGGACATGTTTAGGAAATGTTACTAATATTTCTACACCATTGATTTCATATACTTCGTCACATCATGATCTCTGCAGTGACCATGCCACAAGAAAATCCTTCCCCTATGCTCAATTATTGATTACTTATCCTATAATATAAATTGCACTAATTTCTAGTGAATGAGTCTTGGTAGTTCAACGCATGCTTCAAAGTAATCCAATTACCTTGGGTCATGTGACAAATCTTAGAGCACAGTCTGAGCTATGTTCAGAGCATACAAACACATTTGTATTGTCACTGGAACTGTTAATTGATGGTAAACCATTCCATACATAATGAAACTTGATATCTCTGAAGTCCTGAAAGATTTCGGAAGGAGTTAAAAGAAAACGTAGCCCATTAAGTGCTTTAATGCTTTTATTTCCTAACAAAATCTACAACAACTCATTCTTACTTGGAAAAAAAGTCTTCTAAGTCTGGAGATTTTTGTGGAGACTAATTCCTAGAAAAAAAAAAAAAAAAAGCATTCAGTATTTGACAGTTTTCCAGTTACCTAATTATATTTTCAGTGTTACTCCAAGATTACTCCTACAGTGGCAGAAACCTAGGGGGAGAAATGTACCCAGCAAGGCTTGAATTCACCAATTCAAGTCTTTTTTTTTCAAAATTTTATTGATAAACAGATAGCAATGAGACAGTTTCAAATCAAATCGGAAGTACAGTTTCAACAAATAATACACTGCATATATTCTTCTTAGTGGTTGATTGCTGTACAAGATGCGGACTTGTGATCCTATTTACAAACACCATTAGAAAAAATCATTCTATTCATTAAGAGAATGCAACTATATATCTATCCTAACCACTTTGAATGCACAGATACAAAATGGACATTCATCGGTATACCCCATTTTTTCAAAGTTCCATTATTGAATATTATAGGTGTGTAAACTCAGCAAAATATTCTAAAACAGTCCAGTAGCCCATAATAGCATTGGGTCTTCTGTTTAACTGACAATGTCAGAAATTATTGACCTGAGTCCCCCAGAGCTCAACATAACAACATGGCTTTACTTCCTATATTTCGTCTTCATACTTTTCTACTGGATGGTTAAGACCAAGGTGAAGCAGGACCTGTGCAACAAGAGTTGTAGCTTTTTGGTCTGAGAAGGTCAGTGAAATGCCCTCAGGATTTATCCTGAGATCCTGTACCTCAGACTGTAGAACCTTTGTCAGTGTCAGTCATGTGGGCGAGTCACGGCCATTGCTTGGCCAATGTGCTCTCTGTGAAAGCCTGAGAGAGTGTCTTCTCCCCATGTGACTCTCCTTAGGCACACTCTACATCATTGATCACTTTCCTCTTTGGCCCCATAATCTCCTTGATCAGAAAATTTGGGACACTACCGAGGTACATGACGTTACAGTACAAGTTCTCATATGTCCTGAGTCTTAACCAATTCAAGTCTTGATAAATAAAAAAAAGAATAATATCAATTACTGGACTAAAATTGTCATTTACCAAAGAGTACTTTTTAAACTTGGCAATTGCTCATTTCATTTTTAAACCAATTGTTAGTGTATTCTTAACATATAGAATATTAGAACTTATTCATAAGTTACAGATATGTCTTACTCTATGGGATATTTTGTGTATCATAAAACATGCATAAATATAGAATTTAACTAGAAAAATATGAACCTATGATGAATTACTTTTTATTTGAGTTTTAAATGTACTTCAGCCCCAAACCCAAAACCTTTTGCTTGTCATAAAAATTAGCTTCTGGATGGTCAGTTTTAAAATATTTGCCAATTAAATTGTCCACTTACCATGATTAACTGATGCAGAAGAGAATGCATGCACTTAGAATGAGATTTTTCATTAGCAATGCAAGACTTTTTAAATTCTATATTTCAATAGTCTCCTTAAAAAATGTCTGTTTTAGGGCTGGAGAGGTAACTCAGTGGACTAAGCACCTGCTCAGGCAAGCACAAGGACTGGGGTTTGATCCCCAGTGCCACCTGCCATGATGGCTCCTCCCCCAGGTGCGCTGAGCTGGCCACCGAGTCCAGGTGTGATGGTGCACACCTGTAATCCCAGCAGTGGGAAGGCTGAAAACAGGATCACTATGAGTCTGACCTAAGACCCTGTACAAAAATAAAAATTCAGTTTTTGCTGACACTTTGACACAAATAATTAGTGTGATTGAGGAAGCACTTGCACAAAAAAATACAAGAAATGTTTGCACTGCCATTTTATTAAAACTTGCTTTTGCTTTCATTATTAGTACTGTCCCCATTTGTGGTTTTGCTGTACACAATCCTGAAGGCACTTGCTCATGTGCTGAGAGTTCCTTTCATTTTGCCTCACAGATCAGGCACACCCATGTGCTCAGGCACACACACACACACACACACACACACACACACACACACACACACGGATTCTTTATTATGGACAAAGGCAGAATAAGTGGAGCACAATTCTGAGCCCTGTGAGGGTGGCACATCCACACCCCCTCAGGCAGTCTTGCACACACAAACGTTGTCTTCTGATGGAGAACCTGGGGAGGCTGTCGGTGCCCATACATGTTAATGAGGAAATACAAAGTAATTCATTCAGGAAAATATTAGTAAATCTCTATTTTTTATTATTTTAAGGATAAATGATGCTGTTTGAATTTCTAACATTCTCTGCAATGATTCCAATAAAAGGAGGACCACTCTATCAGAGAACAGAGGCCTCTCTAATGTGTAGAGACTGGGCTACTTGGGACACTCATGCATCCTGTCTGGGGTGAACAGCAAAGCTGTGAATTACACAGCCCTGGAGATTCTTTTATTTAAAAAGAATTTAAAATCTAAGAATGGGTCAGTTGGAAGAAGTAAAGGAAAAGGTGAAAATACTGCTTTCATTGTCATGATAATAAAGTCAACCCAGTGGCCTGAATAGGTTTTAATGACAAGGTAAGATAACAAAGCCACTCAGCTTCACACCCATGTGGCCACACATGACAGGCCTGCCTCTCTTCCACCCAAATTGTGTTCAGTAGAATCTTTAAATTGGAGTGAATGCCCAATATAGCAAGTGAAATATTCAAAGATACTAAAATATGAACTGCATATAGCACAAAATTCATAAATAAAAGTGAAAAATGACCATGAATTAAATGAGTGTAGACTCTAACAAGACCTCATCCTGAAACAGAGAAAGGCTACATTCATGTGTAATTCAAACATCTGGAGTGCTCAGAATTTTTTTTCCCAGTTCTAGAATATCTTCCAACGAATCTGAGACTCATAAATACTGACTTGTCCAAAGTCACTTACATTGTGAGTAGTGAAGGTAAAATTTGTCCCAGGCAATCTTGTTTCAATGTTACCTACTGGTAACAACCATGTTGTAGAATAAGGATGAGATATTTATTCTCACAGAATAATTATGAAATATATATATATATATATATATATATATATATATATATATACATATACATATATTTCACAGTGCTTAGCTTGCTCCACACATTGGAGTTTTTGTCACAGTAAGGAGAAGCTAATACAAAGCAGATGTTATTGTTGGAGCCTGCTCTACTGTTCATGAGCATCCAGATTTTGTTCAAATTCCTTAGCTAACTTCTACTTTATTCAGGGGTAATATGTCCTATATTCTGAGGTGTGAAAAGTTTAAAATTAGGAGAAATACAAGCAACATCTGGTAAGTGTAAATATTATAGAAATTGTTACTGCTATTTGCCAAGAACCGATAACTCAAAAAATTTATGATTTTGCTCATTTATTATTTAACACAGAAGATACTTTGAATTTTACTAATGTTTAATATCACAAAGATATTTTTCAAAATATTAATAATTTCATTGTATATTTATGAATAAGTCCAGATTATTTAAATTCTGTACAATATAATTAATGCTTATGACGGAAAGCTTCAGAAAAAAATATAAAAATAAATCTTACATTGTCAGAGAAAACATTTTTATTCATTTATATATGTAGTGTCATGCACTGTGTATATTGGCACTATTTTGAGCCCTCAGTATACAAACAACAAACAAAACTTCCCTGCTCTTCGGAGTTTAAACTCTGGCAGTGGACACTGGGAGGAGCTTAGAAACAATGATAAATTAGATAGGGGTTCATAGCATTGGAGGAAATAGAGCAGGTAGAGAAATAAAGTGTGGGAGAAATCAAGAGTTACTGACATTTGAAAAAGCATTGTTAGGAAATATCTCTCTAATATCTTATGGTGATCTGTGCTTGAGGAAGTGAAATCTGAGGCAAGGGAGAAAGGCAAGTGCCGGGCTCGGGCGCAGACTTCCCGGCAGTACTTAGAATAGTGGTTTGCAGAAAATAAACACAAAAATATGGAATGGGTGACTCAATACATTTTGAAAGAGCATATTGCATTTTCTCTACACAATTAACAATGAGTTTTATAAGTTAGATGCACAGAAATTCTCCACAGAAGTTATTCACTTACCTCTGTTTTTCCTAAACTTAGTTGGTTTCTTATCTTTGTTTTTCTTTTAACCTCTTCACATACAAAAGTTTCTGGGGAGCATGCTTTGAGATATCCAATAATGTACTATTTATGCACTCAAAAATTTTGTATTTTAAAATTATTGGCCCCTTTGTGATTTTAAAATTCAGTCAAAATAGTGATGACCCAGGGTATTTTGTTGTTATATTCTATGAGTCATCATAAAAACATTTATAATTCCTAAATATTTATTCCACTCACTTTATGAACATAATACATTAGAGGGAAAAGATAAAAATAAAAGGTACATTTTTGTACTGTGCTTGAGCTAAATTCCCAGTATGATAAATTAGCAGTCATTAGCAGTAACTAAAGAAAGCCAAGTTGAAATTGATTTCATGTTATATAATAAAGGCAAGACAATGACTACAAACTCTCATTCAGTTATAAATTGAATATAGTAGTAGTATATTCTGTAGTATAAAGGCAGTAGAAACTGAAGATGTCTCAAGATGGCCATGGTTCATTTCTTTCAGAGATTTCTAAATGAAATTTTCTGGTCACATAGTCAAATTAAAGGTACTGTTCTACAATTAAAGAAAAAAGAATCAATGGACTAAAACGCCTGCTTAGGCAGAGTGGAGAAGCCAGGGTTTGATCCCCAGCATGTTGTGTCGGCCCTGCCCACAAGACTGGGCATGGTGGTGAGTACCTATAATCTCAGTGCTTGGGAGGCTGAAAACAGGAGAATCACTACGAGTCTGATCTATGTAGTGAGACCCTGTAGACCCTATCTTAAATACAAAAAATGAATAAATAAATAAAAATTTTAAAAAAGAAAGAAAAAAGAAGCTGAAAGGGGGAGTAAAGTAATTGCAATGAGATAGACAATCAGCCATACTTGTCATCATCCTATTCTTGCACAGCAGAAACTAGTATTTCTTTTCACCATAATATTTTAGGCATTGTGTGCCATGTGGTCTCTGTTGTAATCACAAAATTATGATAATGTAGCAAGAAATCAGTCACTGTACTAAAGAATGGACATGTCTGAGTGGCTGTAAAATGTTATCTACAAAACTAGCAGCTGCCAGGATGTGGTCCATGAATAATAGTTTGCTGACCGCTAATACAGAGAACAAAAGCTCCTCACGCTACAATGCTAATTGTGTGTGGTGGAGCTTGTGACCTTCAGTGTTTGCAGTTTAGGAGGATCCTCTAAAGGAAATGTTTTCCTACATTCAGTCAATTTAATGTTTTACATTTTCATTATGTTATTATTTTAGGCACGTCTGTGTTTTAACACATTTCCATAAAACTCTTCCAACAAATAGTAACAGGCTAACATTCAGTAACTCTTATTTTTAATTCATTCTTCTTAGAAAGGTTAGTGGATGATCTGCAGAAAATTTTTTCAGAGGGAATTTTTGGAATGGTGAGAGAGAGCACATGTGGTTGAAGGAAATCTGGGCCTTTCTAAAGTGTCATACTGCAAGGAGCCAAGTGAGGGAAGCTAACAAGCAAAGGGATTAGACTCTGTCAGGTTAACACTATCACTTAGTTATTGTGGACTGATTAGATACACAACCTAACCAATGAGTGTATAGTGAAACCTAAATAAAAAGAGGCAAATGGTATGATTTCAGGGCTCCTGGAGGATCAAAGCCATCTTACAGAATGTGAGATGCTCTCGGGGCTTAAACCAAGCCTTTCTGTGGGTGGAAATATTTATTTATTTATTTATTTATTTATTTATTTATTTATCAGAAGAAGGGAAGAGAATACTTAAGGAGAACAGATGCCCACACAGCACAATTGTGAAGACCCCAGAAAGCTTCAGAAGCCTCAGTGAGCTCTTCCCCACACTGCACCATTGTGGGAGACCCCTGAGCCTCACCTTAACCCCCCTAACCATTGTAGAGGCCAGGCTGAGCCCTAGACAGCTGTGGGAGCTTCACCGATGCTCAACCCATGCCTCCACCCTCATTAGAGCAGCACTGAACTCTATTGACTTCAAGAGCTTCGAAAATGGCCCAAAAAAACCCTCAGACCTCCAGCCCACCCACAGTAAGTCTAGGACAAATGGGCATAGAACCTGTAAGTCACACACCTGAAATTTCTGAAATGTTAGCAAGTAAAGTGAAGAAACAACTGCATCAGGCTAGAGAAGAAATCAGATCACAAATAATTTCTAAGTATAAAAAGAAATGACAACAATCATGAAAAACTTTCTCAGCACATCTAAAGAAGATATAGACAAAAAACAGAGGAGCATTAAATGATGGAAATATTGAATGAACAATACAGGAAAGAATTAGAATCATGAAACAGATTCAAACAGATATCCCGGAAATTAAGAGTGTGTTGAAAGCTGGCGAAACCACTTGAACAAAACTGAAGATAGACTTTCAGGCCTTGAAGACAGCAGTGCAGCTAGTGAATGTGAGAGAAAAAATCTCTTAAAAATAAGAAGGAACCAGGAAGTAATAATATAGCAGCTATAATATAATGTGAAGAAAAACAGGTGTCAATGAAAAAGCAGGAGTCAGGACACATGACATAAAAAGATTATTTTCAGTTGTACAGAAACTTTCTCAAGCATGGGAAAAGAATCTGATATACAGGTAACTGAAGCATATAGAACTCCAGCTAGCCATAATCAAAATAAATCTATACCCAGACACCTAATAATCAAGCCCTCAGAAATTAAGCATAAGACCAGTATATTAAAAGCTGTTAGAGGATTGGAGAGATAGCTCAGCAGTCCAAGTGCCTGCCTGGCAAAAGAAAAGACCCTGGTTTGCTTCCTGCTACCACATCCCTTGCCAGCCCCACCCTGGGTGTATTATATCAACCTTTGAGACTAGGAGTGATGGTGCATGCCTGTAATCCCAGCACTGGGGAGGCTGAAACAGGATGATCACTAGAGTCCGAGGTAGTGAGACCCTGCACCAAATACATAAAGAAGTAAATAAGTATTATAAAAAATAAAAAAGAAGATACAGACACAACTCCAACACGCTCATTCACCTTATCTTTAACACAGTGGCCAAACATATTTGCTAGAAGAAAGATAGCCTCTTCAATAAATGGGACTGGGAAAACTGGCTTTCCACATGCTGAATGCTAAAATTAGACTCATGTCTATCACTATGCAATAAACTACAGTCAAAATGGATCAAAAATTTAAATATTATGACAGAAACAAAGAATCTACTGAGAAAGTAAATTGCAGACTTAGCGGTAGGTAGAGTGTTCATGAGTAAAAATCAAACTTCAGTGAATCAACAACTGGAATCTCTTTTTATTGAAAAGCTTTTGTACTCCCAAAGACATAACCAATATAATGAACAGATAATCCATGGATTGGGAAAAAAAACTGTAATTGACTGTCTCTCAGACAAAGAACTTCTGTCTGGAATATATAAAGAACTAAAAAATAAAATCAAAAATCAGGCCTCCAAATTAAAAAATATGCATCTGAGATGAATATCCACTTCTCAGATGAAGACATACAAATGGCAAATAAATACATGAAAAAACATTCAATATCATCAGTCATTCAAGAAACAGAAATTAAAACAACACTGAGACTTCATCTCACTCCAGAAAGAATGGCTATCATCAAGAAGCCAACTAATAACAAATGCTGGAAGAGCAGTGGGGAAAAAGAAACACTTCTCCACTGTTGGTGGAAGTATAGACTGGTGCAACCACTGTGGAAGTTAGTATGGAGATTTCTAAGAAAACTAGGTCTCATTCAACCCTTTTATTCCCCTACTGAATATTTTCCCAGAACTGAAAACATCACACTACAGCTATATATGTATACCGATGTTTATAACAGTGTAATTTCATACCTAAATTTTGCAAATAACAACAGTATCCGTTAACTGAGGAATGGATAAAAAAGATGTGGTATTTTTAAACAATGGAGTATTACTGAGATACAAAGAAAGATAATTCATGTCTTTCATAGATAAATGGATGCCACTAGAGACCGTGCCCATATGTGAAATAAATCATACCCATATGTATCAATGTTGTATTGTCTTCCTATTGAAAGAACCTGAAAGTGTAAATAAAATGTGAAAGGTACAATGGATTCTATGAAAGGGAAAAAAGTTCAAAAGAAAGGAACAACTAGGATGAGGGGAAGGAGAAAAGAAATGAAGGAGAGGGAAATATATATATATATGACAGCTTGTATGATTGTATTGCTGATTTCTATTGATTTGTTAAAAGGAACAGTTCATGCTTAAAAGTTTATCTTTTTTTGACCAAATTTTTTACCAATTTCGTATACTTATACCTGGTAATTCGAAAAACTAATTTGAAGACAGCAATATGTAATATAAAAACCATCGCTGAATTCCTATAATGTTGTTTAGCAAAATTCTGTATTGTTTATTTTTTCTTCTCT
>NW_004524762.1:3891053-3909016 GCF_000260255.1 Octodon degus | reverse complement strand
CTCTCTCTCTCTCTCTCTCTCTCTCTCTCTCTCTCTCTCTCTCTCTCTCTTTCTCTCAACTTTATTTTATTCTTTTTTAAAAAGTAAAGATAAAGAGAAAAGAAGGGTGACCACTGAAGGACTTCTCCAAGCAAAGTATTAAATTAATCCACCCTGGAATGACTTGCCTGAGACTATATTCTTCATTTGAGGTTGGATCCAGGTGTCTTTGGGGGCAATCTTGTCTGATCCTTTAAGACTTTGGCTTCACCTGCTGTTTCAGGCCTCAGTAAGAACCAAGGACTCACAGACGTTCACTTACTATGAATCCACTGTCATCTCCAGGCAAGGAGCCAGACCTTGCACAGACTCACAAGGAAACACAGAAAGTCAATTGGTTAAGTCCTGTTCAGAGCCACTTCACACGGGTCTCCATCATGGCTTGCTGAATTAGGCCACCTTGTCTCAGTTTCTCTAACAGCGCCCTTGGTGCTTTAGAAAAACTTGATGTGGGTTTATTTCCATTTCTATTTCCAGAAGTATGGAGTGTTGTTTATCAGTTGTTTTGGATAGGGTAAGATAAGAGAGGATTAGAAAAAACGGAGATTGATATTCTTCACCGTTTGGAGGCTTTTTGCCTATTCATATATATAAAGGATTAAATAAATGTGTGGTGCATTGATTCATCTCAACCTCACCTGCAACATGGTGTAAACTTGTACAGTTATTTTCTATCCTTTCTTCTCTAAATCTATTTCTATTGCACTGCCCTCTGTTTTCTTCTAGTTGTTTCATGCTATTAACCAACAGGGCAGCAGAACTGAGAGGAAGGCAGTGGAAAATAGCTTAAGGTATTGAAAAACAAGAGCAAGAGATGCTAGTTTTTGTTTTGTTTTGTTCTGTTCTGTTTTGTTTTCAGTACTGGTAATTGAGCCCAGGGCCTCAAACTGAGTTACATCTGCAAGACATTTTATTTCTTTATTTTGAAACAGAGTTTTGCTAAATTTCCAGCCTGGCCTTGAACTTAAGATCCTCCTTGCTCCACCTCCCAAGGAGGCACACACCCCTAAGTGTTATAGGCACACACCCCTGAGCACGGCTATGGTGGGATATTTCAACGTTGCCTTTGTATTCTAGATTCTTCTCTTGACATGAATCATAAACACTTTAATCTATAGAGATGAATACATTTATCTTAAAATATTTAGCACTCATCTGGAAATATTACAACTCATTCAATTTGTTTTTAATGTTTTACACTGAAGAAGAGATTTGAAGAATTAATTTTAAAATATAATTTTAAACTGCATTAACTACAGCTAAAATTCTGTGCTGTATCTCATGGTTTTCAACTTCTTAATCTTTAAATGTTGGCACTTCACAACTAAATTTGTAAATTCTTTATTAACTCTGTTACATTGTGATGGTGGCAACTGACTTTTGTGAATCTTATATATTAATAAGCACACATTTCTGGTATAAAATTTATGCTGTAATTCAAATTCATCTTTCCTGGTCAGTGAAAACATAAAGGATGCTGCTAATAAAATAAGTTTTAAGAAAACATATCTTTTATGTTTAAAGATGACCTTATTTGGTCAGACACAATCATTTATTTGTAACTAATTGGAAATGAAATTATTTATGTTGTATTTCATGTCAAAAATATAGTAAATATGAGTATTACAAATAAAATATGAAAATTTGCACAAAATGTGAATGAAAATATGATTCAGATTTTTATTACAAGCTGCTTATGTGATCTAACATGATTTTTGTGTTATAATAATTAGAACTAGAAAAAGTATGGTCCAGCCTTGCAAAGAAGTAAGTCCAGATTTTCATCTTTAACTTCAAATCCTTTTTCATAGGATTATATGTTTCTACTTTAGGTTTAATATTTTTGCTCCAGATTAAATGTTAGGTTTTTTCATCGCCCATTTTACACAGTATAACCCTTAGTAATAAGCTAAGGGATTCATAAATGAAATACAGTAACTGGCCTCTACTAATCATTCTGTGGTGCTCTTGACCCGGCTGACCTGATGTGAAGAATTGTGTTTTCCCTTGGTGAGCATGCCTGCCCCCAGGCCACCACTGAGCCTTGAGAGGAGACACTGTATCTTCTCTTCAGTTGGTGAGGAATTGGTAAGAGGACAGAAATGATTTTAAAAGGGGCATCTCACTCTTTCTTGTGACATATAAAGTTAATCATCAGGTGAACCCCCAAACATTTTCTTTTCCAGGAAAATAACCTATAGGTATTCTATGTATTTATATTTAAAGTAAAAAAGCCAGAAGTAACACTAAGTGACCTTGGGAAAGCTATTGCATTTTTTAAGTTCATCTCAACAGTCAGACCCCAAGAGCCTCAGAAGCAGGCCCCTGATGTGCTCCTCTAATGACCTGCTTCCCTGCTGTTAGCAAGGGTGACCTGGGAATCAGAGCAGCATTTGCACAGCCTAACACCACCAAGCATGTCCTCCTCCTCTGCAGCAATCTATTTGAATATGTTTCACTGCAGTCAGCCTATGAACACTTTTCCTCTCATAACAGCTATATTGTATACTGCATAACACCCACCTAGGCTTTTTTTTTTTATCTCATTTGGTGTTTAGGCCTCCTAATACTCATCCTTCTTCAGGAAATTGCACTGCCCCAAAGTAGATTTTCATTTCTCAATCTTCTAAATGCACATACTTCAGTATGTTAAATATTATGTACTTTATCTAAATATTTCACCAGTGTAAGTTTTATCTTTCCTACTAATGGAAATGCCATTTCACTAAAGTTTTATCTTAAAGTATATATGGGGCTTAAAAAATTGATAAAACAACATAGTGTTTTAAAAAGGTATTTTGAAGGAGGAGGGGAAAAGTTTATAGCAAGGCCCTTTTAATCCAATTATTGTATAAATATTTGGCAACAATTAAAGCCAGACTAATTGATGGAATGGAGTATCAGTATATTTAAAGGAAATTATTCAAAGAAAAAAATGGTAAACAATTCTTCCTGATTCATAGTTTCTCTCTGTTTTTCTTCCTTAATCTTGATGTTTAATTTGTATAAATGTTTGATCACTTTGGTTTAGCTTATAGCTGTTTTGAACATTATTCATATTACTTTATAGAGTCACCCTTACTTGGAAATTAAACAAAACTTCTGTTATTGTTTCCTCATTTCTGCTCTAAAATACCACCAAATAAAGACTGCCCATACAAATTTTAATGGTGCTCCTATCTGTATTATGAAATCCAATTTGCAAGATCAGTACCCCACTGAAATACAGAACAATCAGTGGCCTGATGGTTCAGTTTTCCTATTTGCAGATTCTGGCCATAAGGCTTTGTCGGCCTTCTTCCATCTAATATGTGCTTTTATGATTGTTTAATGCTAAGCCCTAGATTTACAAAGATATTACTCCATCTTACAAAAAATTGACAGCACAAGGGCTGTCACTCTTGTTAATCAGAAGCAAGTTCTTTCCAGGAATTAAGTATGCACTTTTCACCATACAAGAAAAAAAATGGTCAAATTGCTAGATGAAATATTTTTTATCTATTTAGTCTACATTTGTGAAATGTTATTCTGTGTGTGTGTGTGTGTGTGTGTGTGTGTGTGTGTGTGTGTGTGTGTATTTAGTGCCGGGTCTGCATGGTCTACAGGGTCAACAGGGTCTCACTACTCAGATCAAACTCGTAGTGATTGTCCGGTTTTCTGCCTCCCAAGCACAGGATTACAGTTGCACACCACCATGCCCAGTCTCAGCGCACCCTGAGACATGGGCCAGCACCATGAAATGTTATTCTTTTGCAAACTAGATTTAAGGATTCTTTATTGGATTACTTACTCTACATAGATGAACAGTGTGCCACATCTGATATTAGAGTTTCTTTTTAAAGTAGAAAATTCGTTCATCTATTTTCACCTATTTGTTCTGAACCTATTCAATTCAGTGCATTCAGATATTGTTTAAGAAACAATTTAGAGCCTCCAACTTGCAGCCCACTCCTGGAACCTCCCTCCAGCCAGCGGTTAGGCCTGGTGTGGAGCCCTGCAGTGGAACTCCTGCAGAGAGGCTAGGGGCACCACCCAGCCAGCTAATCCAGAAACAGAGCAACTTGCCAGTGGGGCACAGCAGGTTCACTTCCCAGGGCTGCAGCAGGAAGAAGCTCAGCCCAGCAGCCAGACCCAAGCCAGGCCCAGCTGGATGAGTTTGAACTTGGTAGATCCGGACCTGTAAGCTTCTCAGAGTAAGAAAGACAAGAGGCAAATAAATACATGAAAAAATGTTCCACATCACTAGTCATTCGTGAAATGCAAATTAAAACAACATTGAGATACCCTCTCACCCAAGAAAGAATGACTTTCATAAAGAAATCAACCAACAGCAAATGTTGGAGAGGCTGCAAGGAAAAAGAAACCCTTCTCCACTTCTGGTGGGAATGTAGGCTGGTGCAACCATTATGAAAATCAATGTGAAGACTCCTCAAAAACCTAGGACTGGAAATCCCATTCAGTCCAGATCTCTTTCTGGGAATTTTCCCAAAAGAACTGAAAGAAAATCATATCATAGTGACATATGTGTGCCTATGTTCATAGCAGCACAATTTGTGATAGCTAAATCTTGGAAATAACCAAAAGAAGAAATAAAAACTGAAAGGTATAATACAGTTAAATGGAAGAGAGAACTTAAGGATTAAACAATGAAGAGAGAGAAAGGAGAAAAGTTAGGAAATAAGGTAGAGGAAAATCCATTCATTTATATGTACAACATGGATAAAGCAATGATGCTAAGAATTTCTGTCAGGTTTTTGAAAATAGCAGAAAGGTATTAATGGGCAGAATTCTCACTGTGACTAACTATATATGCTGATAACATGAACTAAGCAACTACACTGAGGACAGCAATGTATAATTTTAAAACCATGCTTGAAATACCTGTCATTTTGGTCTTCCAAATGTGTACTGTTTCTAATATCATATTAATTATTGCTATACTCTCTTTAAAGTAATTTTTTTAAAAAAGTAGTAAAAAATGAGAGACAAGGACAAAATTTAAAACTTCTGAAAGCATATGGTAATATTCAACCATGTAACCCATCTTGCATAACTATATCTGTTAATTGAGCAACAGATTTGTTGATAAAAATAGATAATATACCAATCACTGTTAATCAGCTATTCTTGTTCTAAAAAACTATAATATATGTATTGTTATATGTTCCTGTTTATGTCTTTACTTTTGTTTTTCTTGCTCAAAATAAAATAAAACTATAATTTTGAAAAAGATGCAGTTTAGTAACAGTGAAACAATTGCCCTTTCTAATTATTTTCTTTTTCAAAAAAATCTTTTATTTATTGATTTGGTACAGTCTCACTACATAACTCAGACTTGTAATGATGTTTCTGCCTCAGCCTCGCTAGTGTTGGGATTACAGGTGTGCACTACCACACCTGATTTTGGTGGCTAGCACAGCACTCCTGTGGTTTTGGGGCCAGCATGGCATGTGGTACTGGGGCTCAAACTCAGGTTCTCGTGCTTGCCAGGCAGGCACTTTGACCACCTATCTTCCCAGCCGACCCTTTCTAATTTTAAAGTTCATTTTAGAGGCTGTACACTAAAACCTAAAGTACAAAAAGAACAAATTGTGTAAAGATGTGCCAGGTCAGTCCTGGAGGGGAAACATTAAGAACTCAGCTTTAAGGTTGGAATCCAATCAGGGTGGATGATCGAACAGAAAGATGAGCACAGCCTGACCTTAGGAAGCAGTCAAAACTGGGTTTGTGATCAAAGTGTAGTAGGCGAAACAGGGCCGAGTTTAGTGGCAGAGAAACTACTGGTGACAGAAAATCTTTCATAGAAAATGTTGCATGAAGTGAAATCTCATTAAAGGAAAAATGAGTAGAAATTCAGAGGCTAATGGAAGGAAGATGGCACTGAGAAAAAAGATGCTGCTAGACCCCGTGTGACAGTGAGGTCACAACAAGACACATCCTGAAGACTCCAGCTTCGCTCTATGCCACAGCACGTCAGGTACAATATCCAGTATAATTAAGTTCCAAGGTGTTTTAATATATAGATTTCTAGTAAAATTTTCTTCTGGATCTCAACTATAATACAAATATGATTTTTGCTACCTTAAAAATCACAACACAAACCATTAAGTCCTACACATTTTTTTCTCAGAAAAAGTAAAATTATTCTAGAAAGAGAACACAGAAAATATAGACTGACGTGTTATTTGTTTCTATGCATAATACCCAATAATCTATATTTCTTACTCACCTAAAGATATAAAATGAAGAAATTGATTGGACATAAAAAATAATTTCCTGTATTTCATCAGTTTTCCTACTTTTTGCTAATTTAAAGGACTGTAAATACATTTCTGCTTAGTTAGAAATTTCCCTGTATTTATACAACACACAAATTGACTTGATGCCTGCTCCTTCAGCTCCAAAAAAGAGACCAGATAATAAATTCCTATTGCAAAAAAAAAACCTATTTAGATTCAACAAATCATTTATTTTCCATTTTTAGCAGTTAAGAAAGTATGCTTTTAATAAGGACTATAGAATGACACTTTGTGTATCAACCAAGACATATTACAAGTTATAAGAGTGAGCTTCATAGTGCTCATTATAAAATTCTAGCTTTTGGTGGAAATTACGTCAAGCAGTTTAACAACAGAATTGGTTCAAAAATTGAGCAATGTAGCTGTTCTGCAGTCCATATTTGCCAGGAGTTCTTTCATTTCCTTCTAGTGGCTCATTCATAATTTTCCATGATGGGGACGTTCTTAACTTTTTCAGCTTAGATAACACAAGTCCTCACAGTCATTGAGGATAGAAGTGGTAGTCTTTGGGGGAGCTCGGGTGCTGACCTTGAGCATCGCTTCCTGTCTCCAGTGCAGATCCCTCAGCCTGCTAGACCTTTCACCCCGCTGGTGCAGACTTTCTAGCTTCCACTCCTGACCTCTAGGCCTTCCCAGTGCAGATCTTGGATACAGACTGACACGAGACACCACCGTGCATTTTAGACTTGTGCAGCTGTGGGATCCAGCCCTCAGCAGGTTGCTTTGGTTCTCTGGTACACCAGCTCTTTCGCACTTTTACGTATTTGACTCGGGGTGAATATTTTAAAATAATCCTATAAATTATGGGTCTTGTATTAAATCCATTCCTCTGTGAATACTGACAATAAGAACCAAAAATCTCAGTCACCTTGTACTTTACAATACCTCACAAGACCTCTAGTTGCCTTAATAATCTTAAATTTACTTCTGTAACCAAATATTTTCAAATACTCCCTGAAAACTTTCTAGAATTCTGTGAGGAATTTTCTTTAGAAGGAGGCAAGATTTTTCAATAGCTATAGTTTATTTTTATTAAATTAATTCATTATATCAAATTAGCAAAATTATGTTTTGTTTTATGCAGCATAATGTTTTGAAATAGGTACATATTATGAAAAGGTTAAAAGAGATAATTAGCATATACGTTACACATAGATTATTTTTTGTGGTGAGAACACTTAAAATCTTCTTTTTTAGTGATTTCCAAAGACATATCCAATTATTAACTAGAATCACCACGTTGTACATCAGATCTCTTGAACACAGTTCTCCCAAGTGAAGTTGATTTTGCCTTTTGACTATTGTCCCCCAAGTCTCTTCGTCTTAGTCCAGATAAAACCATTTTATTCCCTACTTTTAAGAGTTTTGCTTTTTAAGATTCCAGTGTCCATAAGACTATGTGATATCTCTCCCCTGGACCTGGATTGTATTGTTTAGCATAATGTCCTGCAGGTTCATCTGTTTTGTGATCAATGGCAATATTATTTTTGTGGCTCAATAGTCTTCTACCACATTTATTGGCAAATTCTCTAGTCGTTCATCTGGTGATGCACATGCTGCTGTTAGTTGTGTTACCATGAACACAGAGATAAAGACCCTGCCTCCACATTCTCACTTCATTTCCTTTATGTATATTTTCATAGATGGAATGCTGACTAAAATAGAAATGCTCTTTTTAATTTTTTAAAGAATCCTCATATTGGTTTCCACACTAGCTGGGTAATTCATATTCCTACTGACAATGGATAGAAGTTTCCTACTTGCTACATCCTCACCAACACTTGTTGTATTTTGCTATTTTAATAATATCCATTCTAAACAGATATGAGGCAATATCTCATTGTAGTTTTAATTTGCATTTTCCTAATGATTAGTGATGTTGCTCTTTTGTTCACGTATCTTTGGAAAATTTTTTTGTAAAAATGTCTGTTTCCCATTTTAGAATTATGTATTCTATTTTATTAAATCAGGATCTTTAAATTTCTTCCATACTAGTTATTAACCCTTTACAACATGTACAGTATGAATGTATTTTCTTAAGTTCTATGGGTTATTTCTTTATTCTGTGGGTCCTTTTCCTGTGCAGAGGTATTTTGGTTTGTTAAAATCTTCTTTTATGCTTTGTGTTCTTGACTATGTATTTAGGTCTATCCAAGAAATAAATCATTTCCCAGAACAATATTATGAAAATTTTCTGTGTGCTTTCTTCTAGTAGATTTATAAATTCAGCTTTTATATTTAACTTGGAAATTCAGTTTGAATGAAGTTTTATATGTCATCTAAGGTATGTGATCGTCTCAATGGTATTTATTGAGAGGCCTATCCTATATTTATGAATAAGGTACATTTCTCCTACACCAAATTTATTAACTGTTTTTAATCATGATGTTGAATTTCATCAAAATGTTCTGGACTTTTTCTATGCATTTAGTACAGTCTACAAAGTCTCACTACACAGATCAGACTCATAGTTATCCTCCTGTTTTCAGCCTCCCAAGCTCTGGGATTAGCACGTCCAGTCTAAAAGGTTCTGTGTATATTGAAATAATTGTGATTTTATCCTAAGATCTATTAACGAATGTTAATTGCATGAGTGAGCAAGTGGATGAAATGCACTGGTTCTGAGGCCATCAGTGTTGGGCCTAGACATGAATTCATTGCAGGAGAGGTGCTAATTGTGTTCCTGGGGGAAGCTTGGGTCCACAAGAGCAGACCTGCATCTGTGTCCAAGGGAGCTGGCCTGAAGCAGGACTCATAGGGCCTGAGTGGGTGCTAGAATGGGCCTTGAGCCTGAGTCTCCAAAGTTGTCTGAGGCCCAAGGATGGCCTAGGACCAGCATGTACTAGGACAGGCAGGAAGACTAAGTCCAAGTGGGCTGGCCTTTTTCTCATGTGGACCTGGATGTGGATCCATGCTTTGAGACTCAGTTTATAACATTGTTTCTGGAGCCTCTATCTACAGAGGATGAGCCACCACTGGGAGCTACTAGGTTAGGCCTGGACCATAGATCTGGAATGGTATAGGGTGACATGGGTTGACTTTCAGCACATAGCTTCAGAAACTTTCATGGCACAGAGGTGGCCTAAAGCTGGGAAAAGTAAAGCTTTGGGATGACCTATCTCTGAGATGATTTAGAACCTGCATTGGCCAGTAGTTTTGGTGCCCAAGCCTACTGGCATCAGTCTGGTAATGAGCAACTGGTAGTGAGGTAGGCCTAGAGTTCAAGTATGCCCAGTGATGCAATTACTGAGTCATGTGGAAACTGCCAAATAGTATTACAAAGCAACTGGACCTTAGTATATTCCCAAGAGCAACCCAGAAGCACTCAGTTTCTCTGCAGGTAATATGTGATGTGTTTGCATTGTGATTGGTGAACAGTAATACCTAATTATAATTTATATTCCTTTTATTGATAATTGTGGCAAAGAGGTTTTCATGTTTTGTCATCTGTATATCAAGGCATGTCTTTTGGTAATTTTCTAATTAAATTGCTTTTATCATGTTGAATGTTGAAATGTTATTATATATTCCAGATGCCTTGGCTGGGTATGTGATTAGAAAATATTCTCCTCTAGTCTATAATTTGTCTTCTTATTCTTTAGCAGAACTAGTTGCCAGCAAAAGATTTTTTTTTACTTCGCTGAGGTCCAGATGATCAATTTATTCTTTTTATGAATCATGATTTTGGTGCTAAGTCTCAGAACTGTTACCTCATCCTAAATTTCAATGATTTTTCATCTAGTTTCTATTAAAGATTTCTTATGTTTTACATTAATGTCCATAATCTCTTTGGAGTTAAATTTTTAATAAGGAGGTCCTGTGTTGTCTCCAGTACAAAAAACTAAATGTCTAGGTGACTTAGAATTATTTAGAGACCCGAGAATCCTGAGATTCTATCTAGGCTTTTATCAATATAGAACACAATGGCATGGTACTAACAGCGCAAGCGTTCAAGCGACTGAAGTAAAGAGATAAGATAGAGTCTTTCCCTGGTTCTGAAAAAAAAAAAAAAAAAGAGAGAGAGAAAAGAAAAAAGAAAAAAGGGGGCCGGGGAGATGGCTCAGTGGAATAAGTGATTCCCTGGCAAGCGCAAAGACCTGAGCTCAATCCCTGGTTCTGCCAAAATAAAAAAAAGAGTCTTATCAGATAGTCTAATATTTTCCCATTAAAAGAAAACCTAATTAGACAACAATGTGTTGCTATGAAAATGAAAGATACAGCAATCTCCCAACTTCTCAGACCCAATTGTTAAAAATAGTTTTGAAACTGAAAAGAATGTTTAGAAAATGCCTAAGTACCCTGTTTACTGAGGTCTTGGTGGGGCCCTCTCCGTGCCCGGGACCACGCTGTCTGTCCCCGCCGCTGTCACTGCTTAGCTTCTGTGCTGCCATAGCCCTGCTATCGTAGAGGCCATGGATACACAACAGCTATCACAGAGGCCCTGGATCCTGCCCCAAATTAACTTAAATTAAACACTAAATACCACAATAAAAGCTGATTGATTGACTTACTGTTTCACTGGTCTTTAGTTAAACCATCGCCTTCTGCTTTACTTAGGATTGGGTAAAATCAATTTCTATTCTTTTTTTTCTTAAAATTTGTTTTGTTTTTCAAAAATTTGTTTTCCATCCATGATAATAATAAAAACTGCTTTACTTTAAAAGAGTCTTCAGTTACTAAAGTTAAAATACTTATTTTATTTAAGTTATCACTAAGAAATGTCGTGTTAGGCAAAAAGAACGATCTTACACTTTCCTACGTAATCGTGGATACAACTGTGCCTGCGATCTGGGCTGAGGTCCGCCTGCTGGCTTCTTCCTCACAGCACCAGCCTGTAAAGCCACAGACCAATTACCGTCCCCCGCTGGAGAAAACTGTATTTATGGAACTTTCTGTGTGACTATAAGATGCTACTCAAAGGACTTTCTCTTAGGCTACTTTGGAAAGAGCAAGTGAGAACTCAAACGGTGCTGCTGGAAAACCTGAAAAACAAAGTAAATATAAAGCGTTTGTTTTGCCCAATGTGAGAGGTGTGTACGTGTAGAAGCTGCGTGGATCGGCACAGGACAGCGGGCAATGGACTGAACCTTCCCGCAGCTGTTTTTCCTAGGTTTCCTTTTCTAAAAAGAATCTAGTCTCACCTTTAGTTCTATTGAACAAACATTTAAAGAAGATCAGCGTGGGAAAACATAGTATCTGTCTTCGTAGTTATTATTAGCATATATTTTAATCTTTCTCTGGGCTTCCAGAATTCTAGTTTGTGTACACTGAGGTTGTCTCTAATAGAAATACAAGTAAGGTGATAGTTATAGGACTGGCTCCGGGATGAAATTACACAAGCCCACATTTCAGCAGTGCAGGTGTTCAGTATTTACCCTTCAATAAATTTTTTCACTTATCTTAACTTACTGTCTGAACTAACTATTGAGAAGCAGTAAAACATTTTCCTGACCTGAGCATTCTGGCAATTGTTTAACTGATGTTTGAGGTTGATTTATAAATTGAGAAATATGCGGCCAGCCAGATAGTCCAGTAGACTAAAGCACCTGATTAGGCAGGCGCAGGGACCAGGATTTGATCCTCTGTGTGCTGTGCGGCCTCCCACCCTCCCCAGCCCCCCCCCATGCTGAGATGGAGACTGAGACTGGGCATGGTTGTGCATGCCTGTAATTCCAGTGCTTGAGATGCTGAAAACAGGAGGATTACTACAAGTCTGATCTGTGTAGTGAGACCCTGTAAGACCCTGTACTGAAATACATTATACATTGAGAGAGACAGACAGACAGACAGACAGACAGACAGACAGACAGAGACAGAGAGACAAAGAGACAGAGACAGAGATAGAGAGACAGAGAGAGTGACAGAGACACAGAGAGACGCAAAGAGAGGCAGAGAGACACAGAGAGAGGCAGAGGCAGAGAGAGAGAGAGAGAGAGAGAGAGAGAGAGAGAGAGAGAGAGAGAGAAGACCACAGAGACATAAAGTCAGTGAAGACTTAGGCGAAGCCAGTTGCCTCGATTTTGTTTTTGTTTTTGTTTTGTTTTACACAAATTATGCAGGGGGATAATAGACTGAAAAATTAATGAATTGTCTTGGAGTTTCAAAAAATATGTTGTTACGCTACATGTACTTGTTCATCCATTTAATATATAATATGTAAGCCCCAAAGTCTACTCTCCTGGCACTAAGGAAAAAGCAAAGTATAGTAAAGTCCTCATGGAGACTATTCTAGACAAGGGAGGAAGACAGGAGTTATTAATGATGTATAGTGTGTCAAGTGATGGAGATTGTTATGGGAAAAGAGAAAGCAGGGAATGAGAAACATTTTACTGGCTGGGTGGGGGGGGTGGTTGACTTGCTGTGTTATTTCAGTTTGATTCATCTGGAGTGCATCACTGATAAGATAAAATTTAAGCAGAAATCAATAAGATGTGAGAAAGAGTGACCATGAGTGCGTCAGAGGGCAGGAGGAGAGTGGGAGGCCCAAGGTTGAGCCAGTAGCAAAAGGCCCAAGCCAGAGAAGGGAAGCCCACTAGGGACTTGGAGTTTGACTCCTACAGAGAAAGGGGGGTGGGGGGTGGGGGAGAGGAGTGGCAGGATCTGACCGATGCTTTTGAAAGATTCCACCACCACTATATGAAGCCTACAAGGTAGGAGAAAGGCGAGTAGTGGTACAAGATAAGCTGGAGGGAGCATGCCTTAGGAAAGGAGAGAGGAGAGCAAGGAGGAAGATGGGGAGAAGGGGCTGCCACGCAGCTCAGAGTCCGCGCAGACTCCAGGCTGGGGGGAAGAAGGACTCTCAGCCCCAGGGGAGGAAGCTCTTCCTTCATTTGAGATGGATCCAGATGGGATCATTAACAATTTAAAAATCCTGATAAGCCATGTATTTCTGAGACAATTTCCACATCAGAAAGATCCATGCAATTACTACTTAGAGTTATCCTCAAAGAAAAGTAAATTGAAGTCAGGCCCCCCAAAATAACTTGAAGCAGCAATTTCATACCACTTTAAGAAGCATTATTTACATGATTTCAGTAATATGAGACCATACACAATGTGTTTCACCAATCGAACAGTAACCTAGAATGAAGTGAAAATAGAGAAAAGATTGTTGCAAGGCTTTGGTTAAAATGATCTATAAGTACATGAAAGAAGAACACTGAAACAGGACCATACATACAAAACTATCAAAACATAAGCATATATTCTGACTACTTTTTGATGTTCAAATACTGTATATATTATACAAATTTTACTTTTACCTTTTGTATATGGCAAAGCTGACCATAACAACAGAAATAAATATTGCAAAACCAGTCAGAAATGTTCATGTGTTCAAGGGTAAATGAGCAATTCTGCTTCATTTTTTTCTTTTTGTTAAAATAAGTTTTAGACAATCCTAGTGATACGAGAGTGTACTAAAATTATGATAAAAACTAAAGATGATATTTACACAAAAGGCAACAAGAGCCTGTGTTCAGTGGTCAGTAGAGAAAAGACTGGGTAAGTTGATCATTGTCTTTCTTTTGCTAGAAAAGAAAATATGCAGAGATCACAAATATTGAGCTTAACCAAAACAAGCCAGACATTTCAACACCTAAGCCAAGGGTATTTGTTTCTTTTTCAGTAGAAGAAATTAGTTTGTAAAAGCAAAGGGACTGGAAATTCCCAGGCAGCGGCACATAGAAGAAAGTTCCAAATTAAACATAGAAAGTTGATTGAACAAATATAGAAACTTTAACAAGAGAGAATGCTGAACTGTCATTTTGTATAATCTACCAAATTATGCTGGACCTAAAACACAAGGAAATTAGATGGGAGGGGATTGAAAAGATATCTATAAAGTGTTGACCCAAGGAGTGAAAACTAAATAAATTGTAAGGTAATTTAGGAAATTATCAACTTTTATTGACTATTATGTCATGAACATGTTAGAAGTATTATCGCATCTAGTTTTTGAGCAAATGCATACTGTTTTTGCTATTTTAGTCTGCAGTTCAGAAAGTCCAAGTATTTGTACACTTATATGGACAGTAAGTACCAGTCAGATATGTGAACAGCATGTGGTTTCCTCTAGCGTGTGGTGTTTACTTTTACAGTGAGCAAGCCCTCAACACTGATATTTAATTATTATCTTAGGGAATCCATGGGACTTTTGAAAAGAAACTATTGAGAGACTTGTCCATTTTTCTAGTTTTTACTCCTGATCCTTTATTGTCTTCTTTCTCCCTCTTAGTTTCAGTTGATCTGGAAATCATAGGAACAAACATAAATTTTTTATGATGCACCTTCTTATATAGGTGAGTCCTTATTCCTCATGTATTGATTTATTTTTCTTATTCTCTCTCTCTCTCTCTCTCTCTCTCTCTCTCTCTCTCTCTCTCTCTCTCTCTCTCTCTCTCTCAGATTACCTACTGAAAGGACAAGAAATGAAATTTCCAGAGATCCTCTGAACTTCTTAATATATTTAAATTTTTTTGTTATTGGCTTCTTTTTTAACTTAGAACAAATAACTGTCCTATTTTTTTCCCACTTTCCCCAGAGTTTGTAGCTCTGAAACTCAGAGACTTTTTTCTTTTTAAAATGAACATTTTGAATCTGAAGTAGATAAACATCCCCTTCTGTATTGTAAAACTTGGGTATTCCTGCCCCCCTCCCACACCCATCCTACTATGAAGTCTCTGGAAGAGAACCCCATCCTCAAAGGCCACCCTAGCTTCTGGGTTCACCTCCACATCTTCTCACTCTCCATTTAGAATCCTCTACAGCTCCTTCTACCCACTTCTTATTGAAAATGGTCCATTTCCAAGTCTCCTTACATTAAGAATTATTCCTCCTTTTGCAGCTAAATATCTAAAGCTACCTACATTTCTTCCATTAATTCGCAATTATCCTCCTATATCTGCTTGAAATCTGCCTTCTGCCTCCACTTACTGAAAATGTCACTTTCAAGGCCATGAGCCTCTGAGCCACCCCTGCATTTGGAAGAGGCCTCCATCTCTTCATTTGTCTACTGTCTCAAGATCTACTGACAGAGATTTTAGAACTCTCTCTCCTCTGGTACTTTGTGAGTTAGGAAACACCTAATCCTTTATGGCCTCCTTTTCTTCTGGCCTCTGGTGAAGATTTTCCCCATGTTCTAGCACAACTTTCTATTCTTTGACACAAGGGTTTCCTTGGCTATAACTTTCTATTTTTATTTCTTTTGAGTTCTTACACTAGGGAGACTAACTGATATTGATACATGTGGGCCTGGTTTATTTCACTTATGAGTATATCTTCAAGTGGCATCCACTTGGAAGGTTTTCCTTTGTAATATCGTGTATGCCTATGATCTCAACCCTTATATTTAAAATGTTGAAATTCAGTTTCAATTCTGTGTGCTACTGAGAAACATGTACATTCTGTTATTATTTGATGAAGCATTGTTGATATCTACTAAGTCAGTTTGTTTAGTGATGGATTTCACTCTGATATTTCTTGTTTTCTTGTTTCTTTTCTTGTTTCTTTATTTTCTAGTTAGAACTTCCTAATTTTGTGAGGAGAGGTAGTGAAGTTCCTCATTATTGTTGTATTGGTTTCTTTTGTCCCTCTTAGAGGTAGTAGATTTTGTATTATCAAGTTGGATAGAGTGACATTCAGGGCACACATATTTATAATTATTATCTCTTCCTGTTGAATCACACCTTTTACCAATATGTGGTAGCCATCTTTATCCCTTCTTTTAAGTTTTGGTTTGAAGTCTACTGTGTCTGAAAATAGGATAGTTATTTCTTCTTGCTTTTAGTCTCCAGTTACATGGAGTATCATTTTCTATCCTTTCATTTTTATTATACTCTTGTTTCCTTTTGAATGAAGTATGTCTCTTGTAGGCAATGCATTAGTGGAATTTGCATTTAGATTGAATCTGTCTGTTTGTATCTTTTGATTGGGGAATTAAGGTCTTTGATATTGAGTTATTTTTATTTATTTCTGTATTTTTTGTATTTTAGGAAAGGGTCTACAAGGATGTTCAAGGTCTTACACTAGATTGGACTTGTAGTGATCTGCCTGTTTACAGCCTCCCAAGAGCTGGGATTACAGGCATGCACCACCACATGCAGTCTCAATTGCTGTCTCAGTGCACCCTGGAGGCAGGGCTGGCACAGCAGGCCTAGAGAGCAAAACTCCAGCCCCTGTGCCTGCTTGCAGGTGCTTTAATCTGCTGAGATTTGGCCAGGCCGAAATTGAGTTATTACTGGAAGGCATTTCCCTGAATCCTGTGAAACATATTTCCAGGGATGTTTACAGATTTTTTGTTTGTTTGTTTAAGTGTCCTGCCAATTGCATACTTTCTTTTAGGATCTTTGGTTAGTGGCCTCTATCTCTTTGTCTAGCATTCCCTTAAATATTATATGCAGGCTGGCTTAGAGCTCATGTATTTCTTTATGTTTATTTTCATGGAAACGTTTACTATCAATTTTAAAGGCTAATTTTCAGATTCCAGAGGTTTGGTTTGATGATTATTTTCTTTCAGGGCTTGAAAAACTTTACTCCATATTCTCCTGGTCTTTAAAGTTCATATTGTCATTCTGATAGGCTTTCTTTTATGGTCTACTTGTTTTTCTTAAATAGATTTTAGTATTCTCTCCTATTGTTGAATATCTGGAATTTTGTTGTGGCGTGGAGAGGTTAATTTCTGTCATGGTTGATGGAGTTCTATATGCTTCAGGTACTTGAATATTGGATTTTTTCCTCTATTTGGAAAATTTTCTACTATGTCAGTGAACACATTTTAATACCTTTTATTTTCTTATTTCCCTTATTATTAAAATGTTGAGGTTAGGGTTCTTGTTACATTGAAAGGAAAGGTTTATACTAATACTATTTAGACAAGTTATCATGTCTCCATCTTGCCCTCTGAATAACTACTAGGAACACAACAATATGCAATGTATTAATTATTGTAACTGTCCTACTAACCTGTCTTGAAACCATTTTATTGTTATTTTATCTTGTTTCTCATTAAAATGAAAAACTAGATAATATAGCAACCCATGTTAATTAGCTGTTTTGAAAATCTGTAACATATGTATTGTTGTATGGTACCCTGTTTCTGTCATTTTTTTCTATTTGTTTTTGCTTCTGTTTTCTGTCTTTAAAATAAAATTTTTTAAAAAGTTAACTTTTTAATGGGACATCAAAGTTGAAAAAAATGTTCTGTAAATTACAGTATAATAAGATTCACCTGTAAATAAGTGAGTTAAATTACGTGCTCATGTGTATTGTGTTTGACAAACATTTTTTAAAAAACGAATATTTTGTAAATTAACAGAACGTATAAAAAACTATAAAGCATGAAATATAATCAGGGATTTAAACAAAAAATTAGTATAGAGGATGACAAAACTGAAAATATAATGTAGCATATGTAAACTATTACAATTTAAAGCACTTTTTTCCATTAAAAAAGGGTAAATATTTTTCTTTTTTTTTCCAAAGTTTTATTGATGAACAGATAGCAATGAGACAGTTTCAAATCAAATCTGAAGTACAGTTTCAAAAAATAATACACTGCATATATTCTTCTTAGTGGTTAATTGCTGTACAAGATGCGGACTTGTGATCCTATTTACAAACACCATT
>NW_004524762.1:3873894-3884113 GCF_000260255.1 Octodon degus | reverse complement strand
GAGTGGTGGGGGGCGGCCAAAGGGGCTGGGAGAGGGTCCAGCCCATGCTGTGCCTGGGCTGAAACTGGTCCCACCGGCGCAGGGTAGCAGGAAGCTCTCCGCACACTCACTGGACCTGGGCTAGGACTGGGCAAAAAAGGGTAAATATTTTTCTCCATGCCCTATAGAATTGCTAAGTGTCTTAGTTACTTTTCTTTCATTGCTGAAACAAAACACTCCAAACCCAAAATTAAGGAAGGAAAGATTCACTTAGGTCACAGTTTGTGGAGGTTTCAGCCTGTCCTCAGCTCTCGGGCTGGCATGACTGAGGGGCAGCAGCTCAAGGCAGCAGAAAGCAGCAACAGCAACAAGAGCAAATAAAAGTAAAAAAAAAAAAAAATAGTGGAGCACACTACTTCTTTGCCTGCCTTATATTATATCAGGCTCCCCACCTGAGGGAGGCTCCTCTATACACAAGAATGGAGAATTGCTGAGTCCATTAATTAAGCTTCTGCACTTTTGAAGTCCACACAGTGAATCAATCATTACAGCCCATCCCTTGTAAACTTGACAACCAAAAACATTTCTTTCAACTAGTCTCCAGATACAAAGACATGTTTATAATTACGCCTAACATGTTGTTACTATCCTGCCTATAATAGGCAATACAATGATACCCTCACCAGAATAGAAGGTAGGCCTGGCCAGATAGCTCAGCAGACCAAAGCACCTGCTTAGGCAGAGTGCAGCTGCCACAGTTCCATTCCGGGCGTGTTGTGTTGGCCCCGCCCCTGGGGCATGCTGAGATGGTGATTTAGCCTGGATGTGGTGGGGTGTGTCTGTAATTCCAGTGCTTGGGAGGCTGAAAACAGGAGAATCACCATAAATCCAATCTACATAGTGAGACCCTGTAGACACTATACCAATACATTTAAAAAATAGAAGAATCCAGCAGAAAAGTATAAAAACAAGGTATAAAAATTAAAGCCATATTAATATGCTGAGCTGTAAAAGGCTCAAGTCATCAACTTCTGACATTGCCAGCCCTACAGATAGCCCACTACTATTATGGACTATTGGACTGTATTAGATTATTTTGCTGAATTCACACACCTACAATATTTAAATGACAATGGAATACCCATCTCTGACAAAACTAAACAGAAAAAGGGTATACAAATGAAGGACCATTTTTATCTGTATATACAAAGTAGTTAGGGTAGATATACAGCTACTTTCCCTTAATTCAATGAGAAGAAAGATTTTTACTAATAGTGTGTGGACAGGATATCTTGTATGCATCTTGTACTATGAATAACCACTATGAAGAGAACAATTTGCAGTGTATTAATTATTGAAACTGTCCTGCTAATCAGTTTTGAAACTGTTTCATTGCTGTTTGTTTCTCAATAAAATTAATAAAAATAAAAATTTCAAATTAAAGATTAAAAAAATAAAAAATAGAAGAAGAAGGTAGATTTTCCTTGGGTAATGCTTGTTCTTATATTTTCACAACTTGAACACCATAACACAGCTTTAACAATTCTTAAGAATCAGTATCAAATATGTCAATATTATGTTACATTAGAACCATAATGTCATACTGTTGGTCTACCAGACTCATGTGCCTTTCTTCATTCAAAAGACATTTAGTTCATCCCTAAGAGTGGCCAAAATCCTAACAGTTTTAGCATTGCTGAAAAGTCCAAGTCCCAAGCATCTTCTGAGATGTAAAGCAAACTCTTTGCTAAGAGCCCTTGTACCAATGAAAAGTTAAACACTTCCAACATTCAATAGCACAAGATAAACATTTCTATTCTGACAGTTACAAGTGGAGATATAAAGGACTGAAACCAAAGCAAGTCCAAGATGAAACAGGGTGAACATTAACTTTTGTAGTCATACATGTAGCATATGAAGCAATCTGAGGCAAGGGGTAAGCACCCAAGGGTCTGGGTAACTCTGTCCCTGTGGCATTTCCAGTGTTTATACCTCCCACAGCTTCTGTCTGAGGCCCTCTTTGTTCCTTCCCTTAGATGATTCACATTCTTGGCTTCTCCAAACATCTAGGGTTTCCATTTCACCTTTGACTTCCCTCTCACAGCTTCACAAATTGCCCTCTCAGGAGCACACTGCCTGGCCTCCCAAGACTTTGAGAATAAGAGTGGCAGCCTTCTTAAACACATAATTCTCGTATTCTGCATGCACCTAAAATCAGTGCCACATGGATGACATCAAGATCTGCTTTCACTAGGAGCAGTAGGCTTCCCTCTCTCTTTGTTGTAAGGGTAAATTGAGTCTGGATTGCTGAGGACTCTGAATCCAATTCTGAGGAAAAATTTTCTATACTGCTGCCAATCTGGAATGTGGTACAGCCCTGGTATTCTGAAGTGTGACATTCAGCAGCTTTCTCTAGGTAAAGTCTTTCACTTTCGCAGTTTTGAGGCTGAGAGGGCTAGAGACTTAACGCTTCTTGTTTACTATCAGGCCATCTTGTGTCCTGTTTCTTCTTAGCAATCAAGTGCTTCCTGGGCTGGGGAGATAGCTCAGTAGAATAAGCACTTGCCTGGCAAGAACAGGATCCTGAGTTTAATCCCCAGTCCCCTCCCCCCCAAAAAAATCTTCCTAACCATATCTTAGCAATTCACAGCTCTTCTGGAGCTTCCTTTCTAGCCAAACTGCCAATGTTTTAAGCCATTCTGTTGTGCCCTTAATTTATGTTAAGTCAACATAAATCTGACTTAATACCCCCAGTAGTAGCCATGCCACTGCCTAAACAATAGACTACCTTGGAATTTCTTCTGCTAGATTAATTAGTCTATTGCCTTTAATCTCAACCTTAGCAAAGTCTCTGGACACAAAACTGTGGACAAAGTTTCCACCAAGCTATAGCATGCATTTTTTGGAGTCCTACAGCCTGTGCATTCCTTCCCAGTAGAAACTGCCCAAGCCTGGTCTTTACTCATTTTCCAGTCTTCTGAGCTATAACCAGAATTTCCCATACAGAACCACCTAAGGTAAATGAGCTCTACTCTTTCAGGTCATTTCTTTGAACCTTTCCAAATTCTTCCTACAAGCTATTCCCAAAGGCTGTGAACCACATGGCCAGTTACAGTCACAGCAATGACCACTCCTGGCATCAAATTTTGTCTTAGTTACTTATCTCTCATTGCTAGAATAAAATACCTGATGCCCAAAATTAAGGAAGGAAAGGCTTGTTTAGCTCACAGTTTGTGGAAGTTTCAGTCTGTAACCAGTTGGCTCCATGGCAGGCTGGGATGGCTGAAGGGCAACTATCTAAGGTGGCATAAGCCAGCAAAAGCAACAAAAACACAACAAAATAAAACAAAAAAAGAGCAAACTTCTTTGTTGCCTCGTGTTACACTCAGGCTACCCACCATGGGGTGGATCCTCGACATCCTAGAGTACAGTTAGCCACCCTAGGGCATCATCTATGCCCTAGAATATAGAATTGATAGGTCACTCATGCTTCTCAATTTCTCAGTTTGACACAGTGAATCAACCATTACACTAGGGCAATATCTAAATACATTGTTGCCAAAATTTTTTACTGGTATCATTCAGAATTGACACTGAGGGACTGGGGAGATGGCTCAGCGGAATAAGCATTTCCCTGGCAAGTGCAAGGGCCTGAGTTTAATCCTCAGTTCCAGCAAAAAAAAAAAGAAAGAAAGAAAGAAAGAAAGAAGAAGAAAGAAGAAAGAAAGAAAGAAAGAAAGAAAGAAAGAAAGAAAGAAAGAAAGAAAGAAAGAATTGACACTGAGTAGATTCATTAATGTTCCAGGTAAGAACTGTGATTCTTGAAAATGATTCCAGTGAATATGAAATTTTAGTACCCCTTCTTTTTCTCTAATTTTTTGGTCTTAAATTGTTAACCCTCCAGTAGGTTATCTGTGGAACTGGCAATGTCAAAAGTTGTTGAATTGAGCCTTTTACAGCTCAGCATATTAACATGGCTTCACTTATTATACCTTGTGTTTATACTTTTCGGCTGGATGGTTAAGACCAAGACAAAGCAAGGCCTATATAACAAAAAAAAAAAAAATGTAACTTTTGTATCTGACCAGGTCAGTCAAATCCCCTCAAGATTTACCCTGAAACCATGTACCACAGTTTGTAGATCTTTTGTCAGTGTCAGCCATCTGGATGAGTCACGGCCATCGCTTAATCAATTTGCTGTCTGTGAAAGCCTGAGAGACTGTTTTCTCTCCAGGCAATTCTCCTTAGGCACACTCTACATCATTGATCACTTTCCTCTGTGGCCCCATAATCTCCTTGAACAGAAAATTTGGGACACCACTGAGTTATAGGATGTCACAGTACAGGTTCTCTTATGTCCTGAGTCCTCACTGACCTTGAAGGGCTAGGGCTAAAATATGGGCTATCCTTGTACCCTTTCTTTTTCTCTAAGTTTTTGGTCTGCAAACTTAAATTGTTAACCCTCCACGAGAGAAGCTTAATGATATTATTATCCTATAACACAGGCAGTTGAACTTAACCTCACTATCTGTCTGAATATCAAACACCTTAGACATAACATAGAAGAGGTATTCTCCAGAAATCGATATGCTAAACTTTATTTTTTAAATTTTTAAAAATTTATTATTTTTTTTTTTGGTGGAACAGGAGATTGAACTCAGGCCCTTGTGTTTGAATAAGCAAGCGCTTATTCTACTGAGCCATCTCCCTGGCCCTGATATGCTAAACTTTAAATCCCTATAGAATGTGAAATAAAATAAAATAATTGAAAAAATAAAGTAAGAAAATAAAAATAAGCAGTTACACATTTTTACACAGAAATTTAGAAATCTAACCATATACAGCATTGTAGCAGGATAGTCCTATGACATTTTTTTCTTATCTCTTGTTTTCTTTTATTACCTTTTTTTTTAAAAAAAAACAAACATTTATTTGAGAGAGTGTATAGTAGCAATTGAGATGACATTAGAAGCAGGACACATTTAGAAAACCAGAATGACAGGCCTTCCGAGCATGGCCCTAGGATTACACTTTGCTATCCTCTCATTGCATTTTCAACAGCAGTGGAAATGATTGCCTGTTGGAGACCACAAGTCATAAGTTAACAGTGTCTGTCTGACGCCCCCTTGCACTGCTTTGCAGCCAGTTTTGGCATGAGGCTGCTTTCTCTCAGTTAGTGAGACTGGAGAGCTCACAGCACAAGAAGAAGTCTGCTAAGGACAACCAGGGAAAGGTAGTTAGCTTGTTCCTTTCCCAGTGCTAAACTTGCCCGTTCAACCTCGACTTCCACCATGCTCTAGGTCCTGTAGCCCTCACACTATGATGGTTAATAAAGTGGTGGTAGCTGGAGATTCTTGGTCTTTGCTCCCATAGAATACTGCTCCTCTGAAAGCCCCATTTTCTTGTTATTCTTGAGGTTTTTATTTCAGTTCTTTTTTTTTGTGCCAGGTGCTGCAATTGTGAGCAGGAGATGAAAGACTC
This sequence comes from Octodon degus, assembly GCF_000260255.1. Taxonomy (NCBI): domain Eukaryota; kingdom Metazoa; phylum Chordata; class Mammalia; order Rodentia; family Octodontidae; genus Octodon; species Octodon degus. The sequence continues at coordinate 3,878,653 of NW_004524762.1, read as the reverse complement.
ACTGTAGGAGTCACTAATAACTAGCACCATGAAAAGAGTCTCTGATAGTCATTAAAGCTTTTGTAAATAGTTCAGATTGCATAATTTATATTCATTTATTTATCTATTTTGTATTTTATTTTTGCTAGATTACATTGATTATTTTTCTGCATGTTTTTATGCACTTACAGATTCATTATCCCTTGGATATCAGTAGCCTCTTTCTTGATGTATTAATAGTACTGTATTTATTTTAACAGTGTGTTAAATTTTCTTTCAAATATCATTGAACAACCAAACAATTTCTAAATTACCAATGCCTGTGATGAGCCATAAAACTTTTCAGTCCCTATCCTCAAAGGGCAAATACATATTACAACATATAAATTGCGAGTGGGAGCCAAGGTGAGAAAGTTATCAGTACTGATTAGGGAGCAGTATTCCAGGCAAAGGAACTACATTTAGTGGGCCCAGAGGAAGATCTGGATACACCAAATCATACAGTGCAGAAGAGCACAAATGCACAAAGGTGTTCTCTGGCTGTTTATTCGTATGTAAAACCGCATACATTCTAAGGGGGAAAACTCAGTTCTGTACCTTTTTGTTGCTTCTAGGAGTGCAGTGCCCTAACACAGATGAAGATTCCTTGTGCATCAGAGGAGCGCTGAAGCTGGTGTTCATACACAACCAAGACAAATGAAGAGATCTCAGACTTTGGTTGCTACACCATGTAATGGAAGCCCAGACCAACTCAATCACATCAACAACATTCCCCAGGGACAAGAAGGAACAACGAAGTACTACAAGCTATCAGAATGCCCCAGTGTCTTTGCTGATTCTATACCTCTCCTAAGATGACTCTGCACAGCCAACTCATCCCTACATAATGCCAATCATGGAAGAGTATGGCCATGTGGGTAGCTTTACACGCATTAGGTGTTAACACGCTTTCAACTCAGAGATACATCACTCGTCTTTAGCTACTGCTTCCTTGTTTGTTTTTAGTTACTTACTTGCTGGTAGCAATGAATTGTGCTCTGTCATTTATTCATTTCCTTTTTATATATGCCAGAACCACACAGCCAGAGAATGCAAGCTTCAGCTAGAGTCATTTTCATTCCTTTTGTTTAAATAAACAAAGCTAAGTAACTGCCAACTGAAAACATGTTTATTATATCATCAAGTATTTGAAAGATTTGATTCCTATGTCTTGGAGTAGCCCTATATCATATGAAAGGAAAGAAGAACTGTTACTTCTCAAGGAGAATAGTCTAAGTGAAAATGTTATTTTCTAAGTTTAGGTAATACAAAAAGTTTTTGAAAACTGGAATAGAACTAAGACAACTTAATTATTGAACATCAAAAGTAGGAGAAAAAATTAGCAAAAACAGTATAATTATTATGCTTGGTTAATTTTCAGGAATAGAAAAGTATGTAAAATTTCGAAAGCCATATATATTTTTTTCAGAATTGGAAATTGTATGAGAAGTTTGTTAATAAGAAGTCAAATGGGTATGATGCCTCTTTTATTTTGTGACCCCCTATGAAATTTAAAGTGTCTACTGTAGATATTCTTATGAGTGGATGGGTGTGATTTCTTTAATATTAATCAGAAAAAAATTGTGGAAATATTCATTTACAAGCACACCAAAAATCTCTTTTCTTCCCACCATGTGAAAAATAAGAAACTAGAAGTAGAGATCTCATCAAAAACGAAATATTGCTAGACCTATATCATGGACTTTCAAGCCTTCAACATTATAACCTAATGTATTTTTCAAATATTTAAGTATGAAACAGATATGAAGAGCTGGTCAAATAGCTCAGCAAATTAAAGCACCTGTAAGCAGGCACAGGGGCCGGGGGTTCAATCCCGGGCCTGCCGTGCCAGCCCCACCCCGGGGCACCATGAGACAGCAACTGAGACTGGGCATGGTGGCGCGCACTTGTAATCCCAGCTCTTGGGAGGCTGTTAACAGGAGAATCACTATGTGTGCAATCTAGTAGTGAGACCCTGACCACTCTCTAGACCCTTCCCCAAAAAAAGAAAGAAAGAAAGAAAGAAAGAAGAAAGAAAGAAAGAAAGAAAGAAAGAAAGAAAGAAAGAAAGAAAGAAAGAAAAAGAAAGAAAGAAAGAAAGAAGAAAGAAAGAGATACGAAAGCAATTAGGGGACTGAATATATAAGTATACGTGAGCATTATTTTTGAACTCTGAACGCTTATGCACTATGTCTAGGACTTAAGACAAGGAGACTGCATAGAGAGCCCTATTTCAGACAAATAAACAGTATTTCTTCCAGAAACTATCACTCCACGTATCCAGTCACACAATACTTCACAAATCTTTTCACTTTGAAAAAGGAGTACTTCTTTTTGTTGAGTACCATGCAAAAAAAAACTTCAGGTGATGGAAACAAATGAAAAGGTTTCACTGCATATTTTCTTTTAGCTGTGTCAGACACCAATCACGAGGACTTCAGTTTGCAAATGGTATGTGAGAACCTCAGGAATGCTGAGAGCAGGGATAGCCTGCCTCGTCGCTCTCAGCCTTACTGTCAGTACGTCTGCGCTCTAACGTGAGCAGCAAGAAGCCCCATTCTCCTCCGCCAGCTGGAAGAGTCATGCTAAGCCAATCTATTTAATAATTACTGGCTAAATATTTACAACAATGGGTTGCTCTGGTCTTAAAGCTTAGAGTTAAGATATTTAGAAACTGTGATGAGTTTATAGCCAAGATAGTAAATAACATTCTTAACTTTAAGGAAAAACATATGGCATCAAATTTTATTTCCTGTTGGTTTTATATTAGAGGTTTTGATTGTAAAATATTGAGTTCATTTCTGTTGAATGTCACCAGAAACTCAGGAGTTACTTTCATTGCTAATTTGTTTAAGCCTAAACTACTAGCTTTTCTCTCTAATAATGTACCAAAGATGATAAAACTTTAAGTTATTCAAAAGTCTTGTCAAAACCTCATCATGGTATTGCTATCATCCAATATCTTAATCAGATTACATGAGAAATCTGATTTGGTTATTCAATATCCTAGAAAAAATATAAAACTGTGCCTAATAATAATTTAACTAATTATAAACACTGGGTAGCTAACTGTAAATAATGATTTAACCAAATGTAGCTTTCAAAGGAAGAAACATAAGTTGAAGAGAATACTAAGAATGGACTGGTTATTTCTATATAACCGACCACAAACAAGTTAGATCACAATACGTGTTTCAGCAGAGTTATCAGACACTGCAGAGCGTGTGTCCCTGTTGGCCTCTCCATGGTCCTTATTTGCTTTCTTGCCCTTCTATCACAATTTCCCTCCCCAAGCTTCAATACAGAGTTGCCCCTGTCACTTGAAGGAGCATCTGGTCCTGTGTGGGCTTCCAGTCACATCTCCCTATAACATTGTGTAACATTGTAGGCCTTTCCTCTACAGATAGTGTCTATGCTTTCTGCTTCACATGCTTTCCCTTTGCAGGATTACAGACAGAATGCTCATGTGCTCCTCCCTCAGTGGGGACAGATCCATCTTCAGTGTGATGGCCTCAGAGTTGGAGATGTTGGGAAGTGATTAGGTCCTGAGGCCAGAGCTCCCATCAGTGAGATTAGTGCCTTTAACAAAAAAAAGTCTAGAGAGCTTCCTTGACTCTGCCTGCCAGACATCATCAAAGCAGAAAGTGGGACTTCACAAGACACCAAATCTGTTGATTCCTTGAATTTGCACATCCTACCCTGAACAGTGAAAATAAAGGGGTCCACTATTTATATACAGCTTTGCTATGGCAATCCAGCCCAACTAAGACACCTAAAATGATGAAGGTATTCTTTTATTTTGCTTTCTAAAGTATTATAGGCATTGTTCACATCAATTTTCTTTGCACAATTTGCCATGGATTATTTCCTTGTCTTTGTGTTTGTCTAACTGCGATGGGGTAGACTTCACATCCCAGGTAGAGAGAACAGCCAGCAGAGAGAGTTTGAAATGTCAGAAAAAAGTGGGACGAGAAGGAGGTCAGATCTAGGGAAGGAGGCAACAGAAATCCCACAAGAGGTTGCACGACAAAGTTAACCTGATTGATCTGATTTGGGTTTTAGGGGAAAGAGTCTCAAATATGATTCTAAGATGATGACACTTGCTAAAGCAGGAAAAGTTAAAACTGGTCTGGCTTAGTAAGTCTCTGCCCCATGTTGTGAATGAGCCTATTGTACTTGATAAAGAATTACTATGAGCTGGCAAGGGGCTGGGGAGATAGCTCAGTGGAATAAGTGTTTCCCTGGCAAGCTCAAGAGTCTGAGTTCAAACCCTGGTTCTGCAAGAAAAAAAAAGTATACTTCGAGCTGGCAAGATAGCTCAGAGGACTAAGTGCCTGCATTGGCAAGCTCAGGAACCAGGGCTCGATCCCCAGTTCTGCATGCTGCACAGGCCCCATCCCCGGGGTGCGCAAGACCTTGTACCAAATATACAAACGAAAAAAAATTACTTTATATTTGATAATGTCATCCTACTTAATTTATAAGTTTATTGCTAAAAAAATTACTTTATATTTGATAATGCCTTCCTACTTAATTTATAAGTTCATTGTTATGGTTTAGATTGGAATTGTCCCCCAACACCCAAGAATTAAATGCTAGAACACCAATTTGTCATGTTATTGGGACACAGCAGAATATTTAAGATGTGAGAGTGTAGGAAAGGAATTGGGATTCCTTGGAAAGGGGGTCCCTGGCCTCTGTCTGCCTCTCTCTCTCTCTCTCTCTCTCTCTCTCTCTCTCT
>NW_004524762.1:3823067-3873794 GCF_000260255.1 Octodon degus | reverse complement strand
TTCTTTCTGTCTCTCTGTCCTTGTGTCTCTATATCTGTCTCTCCCTCTGTCTGTCTCTCTCCTTCTCTCTGTGTCTCAGTCTGTCTGTCTGTCTGTCTGTCTGTCTGTCTGTCTGTGTCTCTCTTTCTCATTCTTTCTCCATCTCTCTGTCTTTCTGTGTCTGTGTCTCTGTTTCTGCCTCTGTCTGTCTGTATCTATCATCTATCTATGTATCTATCTATTTATCTATCTATGTATCTATCTATGTATCTATCTATGTATCTATCTATGTATCTATGTATCTATGTATGTATGTATGTATGTATGTATGTATGTATCTATCTATCTATCTATCTATCTATCTATCTATCTATCTATCTATCCAGCTAGCTATCTAGATACTAGCTCTTGGTGTCCTGCACTACCATGAGGCAAAATGAAAATCTCCTCACCAGGGTAATATTCAGCCTTGCAGGCCCAAAGCAATGGTACTAAGTAAACATAGGCTAGAAACTGTAAGCCAGGATAAACTTTTGATATTTTCACAGTGAAAGAAAACTGACACTCATCCATTTTCATATCTTAAAAGTATTGTAAGAAAAAAACCTTGAGATGTTTACTAAGCATTCTTTTGAGAGGTAGATTAAACCATAAATCCCCTTTAGTTTTTTAGCTGAGGGACAGTAAATCTAGCATTCACTGTGTAATGAAGTTGGTTCTTCTACTAAATCTGTGACTGTACGATTCTGCGCTTCTTTCATACATCTTGTGGATCAATGGCTGAGCACAAAGGCCATCATAAAATGCTTGCTCATTTGTTGGTTGAATGGGACATCCTTGCTGTATCTCAGCAAGAAAGGGACTTTAGTCTCATATAGCCATCCAATGATTATCTTAAACCAAATCCTGCAGTTGTTTCTTCTGCTTCATAGTTTTATCTCTTTTAAATTAAGTTTACCTAGAAATATGTAACTTTCAAATCTATATACATTTTATACTTAAACTATATGGACACACTCTGTATTATGTCCATACTAAATTTTCCTAATCTGCTTGTTTGAATTCTCTTCAGGGACTAAGTGTGAACTGAAGCATAAATGATAAAGAACAAAGCTCTGTTTCTACCTGAATTCAAAAACTCAACAATAACAAAATAAAACTTGTCAGCAGCAATTAGTGTCGAAATCCAGATGGTCAGAGGAGACAGGCCATCACTTGATTTTATTAATTTCTTAGGAAATATTTAATGTAGAGATGGAGTCTTCAGAAATGTTCTGAAATTATGTTATTTTTCCAATAATCTAATTTAATTAATTCCAGGTGGATTAATTTGAACACATTACCATTGTTTATATAAAGAGAAAGAACAGGTACAATAAGTTCTAACATAGTGTAATAAACACTAAAGATTGAACCTCTGAAATAATTCATATTAAGTCAAATAACAGTAGTTTAAAATCTGCATCATAGGTACAGTGTCATAACCTCTTCAAAGCACTACTTTAATGATAACAACTACTCTGAGTTACATCGATAGTTTATGTTTATTGATTGGTTGCACCAGGAATCACATTCAATGCTTTGAATACATTATCTTTCTCATTTTTTCTAAAAATCTTCCAATTATATGAATTAAGGTTTTTGGTGATAAAGTAAACAGAGTTTAGCTACCTTAAGCAAAGTAAATATGAACTAAAGTAATTGAGTTAATCGCTGAGATAATTGCAGTTTAGACTTGATGAGATTCTGGTCAAGGTTTACATTTTTGGAAGACTGTCTGGTCTGTCTCGGATCTTGAACCCACCTGCTTGATCAGGATTAGAAGTCTGTTTAGACTAATCTCTGAGTTTTGATGATGGAACTAAAGGAAGATTCTTTTTCTTTTTGTTTTTCTGAATTTTGAGCAATATTTATTAGGGTGTCTCCCAAAGGGTATAGAGTTTTTTGGGGCCTTTATAAATGAACAAAAACTGGTTAATATTATTCTAGGCTTCAGCTTTTTTATCCATGAAATATAGTCCTGTCAAATAGTCTCTCCCCACCCTAAGGGATTTTGTTTATAACATATGAAAATATAATCTCAAAACTTACCACATTAAATATAAACAAATCAGAGCCTCTCAAGTTATACACATTTATCAGACCAACTTTGACATCATTTTGACTAGCTGACAATCTTGGTGGAAGCATGCTTTTAATTTTGATGACGTTTATCTGTCTTTTTTCATTTTTGGAATTTAGGAGATCCTTGTCTTGTGATCAATTTTATATTAACACAAATAACAAAGTACTGCAGGTGTAAGTTAGAGGCAGGGAAAAAACACAAGAAGAGTTCATTCTACCTTCCAGATCCCCAGACCCCATAGAGAGCAAAGGGGAGGGATTCTAAATTAAGCAACAAAGAAGGGTCAGATGGTTCCTGCAGGGTGCAGGCTCCAAGCAGCTGTGTTGATCTCAGGCAGACATCCTTCAGCTTTCAGAGCACCAGGACAGCTGGCATCCATAATGTGATGACCACGCGCCCTCTCTTCTGTAGATCTCAGTGGGGGAAGAAAACACACATTCTAAGAAATTCAGGACACATATGGGAGGAAACAGTTGGGAGAAGGAAAGCGACTGGAATGAGTATGTGCTGTGGAGTAGTGAGGCGACAGTGGGCATAGATGGCAGCTGACGGTAGCAGAGGAAGAGTCCAGCTCTTCCTTACCTCCTGCATGTCACCACCTGGATAGTCACTGCTAGTTCTTCTGACCTCAGAATCCCATGCTAACTCCCACTGAGACTGGTGTCCACAGAGACAAAACGGAAACTTATTAATGCACTGTGCTTTGCTGTTGGCTAGAGATTTTGTCCCTTTAATATAGCTCTTTGCTTTTTTTTTTTTATTAGCTCACCAATAGGCTTTCAGATTTTCCATAATATTCACTCAAGTGTAGCTACTGTCCCTATGGTAACTGAACCTTACAGGCTAAAATAACTGGAAACTTAATGAGTACATCTATTTTGAATAAAGACAGAAAAAATAAAAACATATACCATGTAAGCATTGTTATTATTACCCAATGACATATTCTTTGCCTATAGCTTTGAATTTTTTTTTAAAAAATTAAATTTATTGCTTTATTTGGTACAGTGTCTTGCTACAGCTCAGACTCGTAGTGATCCTCAGATCTCAGCCTCCCCAGCACTAGGATTTCAGGTGTGTACCACCACACCTGGTTTAAGTGGCTGGCACAGCATACCAGAGCTTCCTGGGCCAGCACAGCATGTAGTACTGGGGATTGAACCTGGGTCTTTGTGCTTGCCAGGCAGGTGCTTAGCCCACTGAGCTATCTCCCCAGCCTCTATAGCTTTAAATTTATTTATGCATTTATTTGTTTATTTAATATATTTAGCACAGGTCCTACAGGGTCTCACTATGTAGGTCAGACTCATAGTGATTCTCCTGTCGTCAGCCTCCCAAGAGCTGGGATTACAGGTGGGTGCCACCACACCCAGTCTCAATCACCATCTCAGCATGCCCCTGGGACCAGCACGGCATGCTGGGGATCAAACCCTGGCCGCTGCTCTCTGCCTAAGCAGGTGCTTTAGTGCGCTGAGCTATCTGGCTGGCCCACCTATAGTTTTGAATTTAAATCCGAGCCATTACATTATAATACTTAACAATATCATCAGGTAAAGTCTACACCAATATGAAAACTATTGTTAAAAATGCCACTACAAATCTAGCAAAAAGCATGGTGTTTTGAAGATTAAAATGATGTGAAGTGCGGACAGGACTGATGCATGTGTGTGGCAGCCTGTGGACAGTTAGTAAGCATGGATTTCTCCTTTACTTTTTATAAACATATACATAGTGAAGATCCAGATTGGTGTCCCTTGTCTTCATAAGGTAACATGAAGCATTAAGTTACTTTCCTGAAACTGCTATAACAAATTGCCACAAACTCAGTGGCAACAAAATGTTTTTGTCTCACAGTTGCGGAGGTCAGAGTTTTAAATCAGCTTCACTAGTCTGAAATCAAGGTGTTGGCTGTGTTGTGCATCTTCCAGAAGCTTTATGGGAGAATTTGGTTCCTTCCTCTGCCTGGCCCTGGTGGCTGCTAATGATCTGTGGCTTGTAGCCTCAAATCCCCAATCTTCAAGGCCAGCATCTTCAAATCTCCCTTTTATGTGTCTTTCAAGTTTCCCTCTATCTTTCTTTTATGGGTATATTTATGAATACATCGGCATACTCAGATAATTGTCGGTATTATTTCCACCACAAGGCTCCTAATATGAATACATTTACAAACACTGTTTATTAACACATAAAGTAAAATTTAAAGGTTCTAGAGATTAAGGCATGGGTACAGTTTTAGCCTACAGCACAAACAGCTATGCCTACATGAATAATACATCAATAAATATTGTTGAATTACATTTTTCTAAAGCCTCTTTATAATACTTTTTTTTGTTCCAGTGCAAGGCAGTTGTTTATGCCACTGAGTTATCTCCTTGGCCTTATAATGCCTTTTCTAACACCTATCATCTGTACTACTGTCAACACTTTTTTTTACCCTGATCCACTCTATAGTAATTTATTTGTATGTGCATTCACTATTCCTAGAGATCACTAAAAAACGTATTTTAAGCAACTTGGTCATATATGTTAGTCTGATATTTTTAAGCCCCTAAAGAAACTAGAAAGCAACTAGAGAGTGGTTCATTTTTTTAAATTATCATTTTTGAAGTCTTCACTTCTGCTAATCATTTCTCCAATGATTACCACAATGATAGAGGACCTCTGCAATTTGGCAGGGAAGCACTTATTCTACTGAGCCATTTCCCCAGCCCCAACCTCTGCAATTTGGAAGGGAGTAATTATGTTATTGAATGTGTAAGTTCTAAAATCAGCACTTCATGAGTAACACCAAGATGATCTTCAGCATAATGAATTTAAATGTTGAAAAAATAATATGGTTATCAAAAGAATGAATCGCTCAGTTACAGAATATTTCAAACACAGGAAAATTAAGCATAAACATTGAGAAGCACTGCATTGTCATTCTTCAGTAGAGAGGACAAGTACACTCTGCTTTCCTCCTTCAATATTGAACTGTTGAGGAAGTAATGATGAATCTCTATGCCATTTTGCTTTGTAGTCAAGTCTTCAAAAGCAAGTAGATTTGAATGTGTCTTCATGTATCCCCCTATTCTGAGCACTATGAATCTACTTAATGAATCAATAAATACTGACCAACCATCTGCCGTGCGACTGGTACATGAGGAAACAGTGGGCAGCTAGTGGGGAACAACTAGGTAGGCTTCGTAGCTTTCTGCCTTCCTCTGTACTGACAGAACGATACCCCACGAAATTCTGATTCCACTATGAAACATGAATGAATGAGACGATGGATTATACACCAAAACAATGAGACGATGGAAAGTACACCAAAACAACAGCAACAAGAAATTCTTCAATTTCAATTTTGCTCCCAAGAGGAGCAAATAAGGTAACACCAAGCTGTGTCACCATCACTTCAGGACCCAGTGAGGAACGTGGAATGGGCCCCGAGTGTTCCCAGGCACACTGCCAGCCACTAGTAATTCCAGAATGATTAACAAGGAGACTGAAACAGAGATCTTTAATTAATGATAAGGTTCTGACAAAAATAAAATAAATAAATCATTAGATTAACTAAATAACACCATTTTACATATCAGAAATAGCAAAGGTGATAAAAGAGGTGGACAAACTTATTGCATAATGGAGGCAAATCAAGGATGATATATCTTTAGAGATCTTACTGGCACAAAAACAATGAAAATAAAATTCAGTGTGAAACTGTACATCCAAAAAGAAGAAATAGTAGTTTCCAAAGTTGAAAGTCAATGTATTTTAGTGGTAATAAATTCAAATTACAAGAAGTCTAATTAATAAAACCACAGCATTTGTTTCAAGACAAAATCTAAAAGGATGGTAAAATGAATTGAGTGCTGCTCCAGACTGCATAGTAGAAGCCAAGATGGGGAAAGTTCACAAGAAATTAAAGTAGCAATGAAGTTACTATTTGAAGAAAAGCAGGTGAAAAGCTGTTTCTGAAGAACTGCTATGAGTCACTGGACAAATTGATTATGCAAGGTGTCTGACTCATGTTTATTTCATGGTGCTTAGAGTGGGATCTACTGGCATTCATACTGTCCTCACTGCAGGAAACGCTCTTCAGCATTCCAGGTTTGTGTCTCAGTCACCCAGGACTGTACCTGTTGATGGAACCACCGAGTACAAAATCCCCACAGAAAGCAGAGGCCACACCTGAGGCCAGCTGGCTCACCTGTAAACTTAACTCTTACTTCTTCCACCTTCCTGGATGTTTCATTTTCCTCGGTAGCCTTGTGTCCTTCCACATTACTCTGCTAGAGATTAGACAGGGTCAGAACTGCTGAAGGGACGGATGTGATGGCTGATGGTGAGGAAGGATCCGAAGAAACACAGAACAGAAAATTATAGTTGCCAAAGCAAATTGGCCTGTGCGTTCCAGAAATCCCCTAGGGCCAGCCTGATGGCAGCACTGCGCTCGCAGACCACAAGGAGCAGCCTGAGTCACCAAGAAAATGTCAACCTCTCAAATATTCCTTTTTGACTAACACTTGGGGGTGTGATAAACTAATTTAATCTGGAAAGTTTTGTCATGTAAGAGAAGAAACACACTTCACTGACATAAAAACCGACTTGCTTCAAATCTCATATTTTTTTATAAAGCAGGTTTAAGTGCTCCTCAAAAGTTGCCTGGTGAGCGCTCTGAGAGAGTTTACATAAAACAGCAGCGGTTGAAGACTACAGTGCCCTTACCCCCAAAATAATGTTGACCACATGATCTGAAGTTCAGTAAATAATTTTTAATGAGGTTAATTCTCCAATGTACTTAATAGTGATAATAAAAACAATAGCAGATGGCAAATACGCTAAGCACAGTTTTGATTTTCTTGTAGAGATGATATGATTTAACAGCTTTAAGATGTATATGTTACTATTCTCAGAGTATTGAAGAAAGTATTATTGCTTTCACAAGTTATGTCTAGGCCCCACTTGAAAGAGGGTTCAGAGCTAAATGTGAACTTTGGTTACATTATTTAACTCTACAGATAGAGAAAAATATAGATAATTGAAATCATTGTTTTATTTGTGTGCTTGTTTGTTGTCTTTTTGAGGCAGGGTCTCATTACGCAGTTCAGGTTGGCCTTCAACTCACTTGTAGCCCAGGATGGTCTTACACTCGCAACAACCCTCCTACCTCAGCCTCCCGAGTGCTGGGATTACAGGTGTGTACCACCACAACTGGCTTGATTCAAGTTGCTTTTGACATCACATCAGATGCATTTCTGAAAACAGTGTATTTTCAGAAATGTTAATATGCTCTTATACCTAAAGTGATTCAGAAAATGTGTTTTGTGGTTTCAAAGTGAAGTTGAATTTCTTGATGAAAGCATGTAGGAAATCAAAAACCTAGGAGGAAAAGTTGATTCAGAATTTGAGACTATGCTTGTAGCGAATAGAAATCAATGAACAATGACTGTTTGAATTTCATACCAGTATCACTACACCTCTAAAATTGTGTTGCTTATTAAATTCCTGTATTAATTAATAGCTGTATCAAAACAAAGTTGTTAATTGAAGAAATGTAAAGTTTAAATTAGGAGATGTGTGAATGATAGGAAAAAGTGTATGTTTTTTTAAATTTTATTTATTTATGTGTGTGTGTGTGTGTGTGTGTGTGTGTGTGTGTGTGTGGCCAGCTCAGCCCACCAGGGAGCGGGACTGGCTGGCATGTGGTGCTGGGGGATTGAACCGCGGTCCCTGTGCTTCGCTAAGTTTGTTCTAAGTAGGTGCTTTAGACCACTGAGCCATCTCACCAGCCCTGGAAAAAGTATATGTTTAGATTTATTACTTGTAAATGACTATAGTGCAAATCACAAACTATCAACATTATAAATACTGTAATATTTTAATAAGCTATAAAATAGTCCACAGTTTGAAATTCTTCTAAAAAGATTCAATAGTTACTAAAGATATTAACTGGTTTACAAAATATTTTGAGTCTAAATAACTTCTTTTTAAATAGTTTTATGGAGAAACAAATAGCAAAGAGACAGTTTTAAAACCAATCAGTAGGACAGTTTCAATAATAAATACATTGCACATTGTTGTCTCAGTGGTTATTCATTGTACAAGATGCAGACATGACATCCTGTCCACAAACACTATTAGAACAAAACTTCTTATTCATTAATTAAAAGAATGTAGCTGTATATCTATCCTATTTTGAATATACAGATAAAAAATGGTGATTCATTTGTATCCCCTTTTTTTGTTTAGTTTTGTCAGAGAAAGGTATTCCATTGTCATTTAAATATGTAGGTGCGTGAATTGAGCAAAATATTCCAATACAGTCCAGTAGCCCGTAATAGTTGTGGGTCATCTGTAGGACTGGCAACGTCAGATGTTGTTGACCTGAGCCCATTACAGCCCAGAATACCAACATGGCTTCACCCCTTATACCTCATTTTTAAACCTTTCTGCTGGATGGTTAAGACCAAGATAAAGCAAAACCTACATAACAAGAAGTGTAACCTTTATATCTGATAAAGTCAGTCAAGTCCCCTCAGGATTTATCTTGAAACCCTGTACCGCAGTTTGTAGATCCTTTGTCAGTGTCATCCATGTGGATGAGTCACGGCCATTGCTTGACCAATTTGCTCTCTGTGAAAGCCTGAGAGAATGTTCTCTCTCCATGTGACACTCCTTAGGCACACTCTACATCATTGATCACATTCTTCTGTGGCCCCATAATATCCTTAATCAGAAAGTTTGGGACACAGCTGAGTTACATGATGTTACAGTATAGGTTCTCCTATATCTTGAGTCTTCACTGACCTTGAAAGGCTAGGGCCAAAATGTTGGCTGACCTTGCAGCCCTTCTTTTTCTCTAATTTTTGGTCTGCAAACTTAGGATGTTAACCCTCCAGAAGAGAAGCTTATTATTGCTCTACAACATATGCAGTTGTGTTTAACCTAACTATCTGTCTGAATACCAAATATCTTAGGCATAACATGGAACAGGTATTTTCTATCAAGTATTGATATGTTAAACTTTAAGTCTCTACAGAATATGAAGAAAAAAATTTAAAAAATTAAAAAATATTTTAAGAAATATGAATAAACAATTACATATTTGTATACAGAAATTTAGAAATCTAACCATATACAGTATCATAGCAGGATAGTGCTTTGACTATTTTTCTTGTTCTATTTTTCATTTATTACCCTTTTTTTAAGCAAACATTTATTTGATAGTATGGCAATAATTGGTATGTCATGACAAGCAGTACATATTTAGAAGACCAGAATGACAGGCATTTCAAGCATGACCCAACAATTACACATTGCTATCTTCAGTGCAGTTGCTTAGTTCACAGGTATCAGCATATTTAGTTAGTCAGGGTGAGAATCCTACCTAAATAACTTCTTCAGTGCCCTGCAATTCAATTATTTCTGTTTCTTTACTTGGTAAATTGTTATTCACAGATGCAGTGTGTCTGATCCCTACTAAATTATCATGTGTTATTAGTTCGTGGAACCTGAGAGTTTGTATTTTATAATACACAAAGCATTTTGATCTCTTTTTAATGACTTTTATAATTTCAAAATCTGACATAGGCTAGAGAGCCAGAATTACCTGAGCTTAATGTGTTTCTTTGAATGCTAAAGAAAATTTCAATGAATGTAATAACAGAAAATTACACATTGATGCTACAAGCTGCTGTTTAGCTCAGTATTTTCAGGAAAATGAGGTTACCTTAGCAACTAGGAGATCACATGGGCTCTGCTGTTGCATGGATAATGCCTCAAAGTCAAAAGCTTCTTCCTCTGGAAGAAATTGTAACACCAGACAGGAAAATAAATAAACTAATGTATTCTACATAACTAATTATGCTATTTATCTCTCTGACATGTAGAAAATATCTTTATTTACATCAGATGTTCTTGTCTACTATTCTGTTAAAATAGAAATATCACATAGATGAAGAAATATAAACTGCATATTATAAGTGTACAAAGTAAATGTTCAATTTAATTAATGTCTAATATTAATTTAATTAATTTCTAATATAAACTTATATAACAGAATATTTGTACTGGTAGTAAAAGTAAGTTACTCCTAAAACTTTAAGTAGTCCACTATTGTCATTAAACAGTGAAAAACAGAAACCTTTTTATCCTGGTGGAGAACTTCAAAGCTGCAAAATAAACATGTGAGAATATAAGAGAAAAACAGCCATCTTGAGTGACTTATGATATCAAATTGAAAATGGTATGGTTATAGAGACTAAAATCTTATTAGTTTAAAGATTAATAAGTGCCATAACTTTTTAATAGTCTGTATGTGCACTGTAGCAGAAACAAATAGCCACTGTAGGCTTCTCAAATACAAAAAGTTTTCAGTAGCACCAGGAAAAGGTGGAAGGTCTTTAAAGGGATTGTGTTGTACTCGGGAGAGACATGTTAATAAAATAGGACAGGAAAGTAAGCAAGATAAATTGTATTGTAGCAAGAGCCATCAAGAATATGGAGCACCCCCCTCTGCTTTTGCTCCCTCCCTCTCTTTCTCTTCCCTCCATACATTTCAGTCATAAACGTGTTCGACAGAATACAGCAGGAGGCAGGTCAGGACTGGTGAAGGTCTGTCATGCTGTGCAGACACCAGAGCCCAGCAGGGAAATGGAGTCTTCACAGTGGATAATTCGGACAGGAGCTACCTTAACCTAGTGACCACAATCCACCTGACTTGTGCACACCCATCTGACACTTGAGAGGGTGCAACAGTTGAACACAGCATCACTTCTGTGATATTTTTGCCAATGGTACATGTCTGAATCTCAAAGGAAATACCAGATAATCCTAAACTGAAGGACATTCTAAAATATTTGGCCTATATCTTAAAGAATATAGCCATGAAAGTCAAAGAGAAATGAAAGTTTTTCTAGATCAGAAGGGC
This sequence comes from Octodon degus, assembly GCF_000260255.1. Classification (NCBI taxonomy): domain Eukaryota; kingdom Metazoa; phylum Chordata; class Mammalia; order Rodentia; family Octodontidae; genus Octodon; species Octodon degus. The sequence continues at coordinate 3,862,776 of NW_004524762.1, read as the reverse complement.
AAACGACAACTAAATACAACATATGACTTTAAACTGGGTAGTTTTGTTATGAAATAGATTATTAGAATATTTGAAGTGTCAAATAATTAAGTGAGTAATGTCAAGAAATGCATTAATTTCAATTTCCTGATTTTATTTGTTGCATTTGGTCATTTAGAACAATGTCTGTGTTCACAGGAAATTCTAACACCAGGGGAAGTGGTAGGGTCATCACTTCAACACATTAGCTTGCATGTTTCAAGGAGAAGTTTCTCTGTCCTTCATCCTTATCTTAACTTTTGAATTGTTTCAGAATAATATGTAAAATTTAACATAGCAGACAGTTATGTTCTATGATATAATTTGTTTTACCACCATTTATCTAAGCAAATATAAAAGTCATGAGCAAATGGCCTATATCCCACAGTTTGAAAAAAAAAAGTGTACTACATATTTGAAGACAATAGAAGTAGTTTTATTTTTTATTTTATTTTGTTTGTTTTGGGGGTTAAATAGCCCAATAAGCCATTATGAAATTAACTTTTTGTTTTAATCCACTGTCATCAAATTTGAAATTTTCTATCCCCATGATTCCATTATACATTTCAGCTGTTCCTTAGCACTTCCAAATGGAATTCAAAACATGAAAAAGAAACCATAGATGTAAAGACATCATATTTGATCCTCTTAATCTCTAATTTAAAATCCCAAGCCAATATGACTTTCTGCATGGAAACAGGGAAACCAAACTAGAAGAAATAATTTACACTCTTACTTATAATCAACTTTCAGTGTAAGTTCAAATTTTTTTCATCCTGTTCAAAGTATGCCATTCTCTGTAGTTCCACAGTCTATAAAATCACAATTTCTACTTAAACATGTTCTTTGTGCTCTACTTCAAAATATAAGTATATTCCTATTTTCTATACTGGTAGGTTCATGTGGTTGTCAGTTTTGGAAATATGGGAAACAATATAACTTCTTAAAAATTGCGTAGAAACATTTCTACAATCTTGAAATATCAGTGAAATTTTCAAATAAAATATTAAAATTTTAAAACAATAAACACTATAACTAGCAAATTCATTATTTTTTTAAAAAATATGGTATTTCAGCATAGTTCAAAATACAAGAAAATAGTTAAAAGTCAAATATCAAGTTGATCAAAATGTTTTCATAGAATATCTAATTGTTCCCAAATTATTGTTTCTTTCTTTAATGCTCTATATTTTTAAAAAATACTATATGCTTACTCTTAATTTTGCCAATATATTTTAAATTTCTGCACTTGTTTATCGTGTTTCAATCCTTCCACAATTATTCAGTTTTCTTATCTCAGTCCATATCCTTCAGTAGTTCTTTTAGTAAGGGTCGTGGACTATAATGGTCTTGATTTTCTTACCTAGTGTTCTCACACTCCAGAACAATAGCAGATTTTGTGAAAGGTACAGTCTACTTACTCTTATAGGAGAATATAGTATCTTTTTTCTACTTTCAAACCATTGTTTTTAGCTTTGATAATCTGCAGTCTTACTCTCTTTATTAATGTATTTGTCATTTGGTAATATTTTTAAATTATAGAAAATGAGACCATTGTGCTATATTGTATCTGTATATTAATACACAATTACTGAAACTACAATATATGAAGTTCAAGGTAAATTAACCTAAAATAGACTCAAATAGAGAAGCCATGTAATATTGAGCTGAACTCAAAATAAGAACCATGTAAAGAAACAGCTATGAAATAACCATGGAAAAGAGGGCCAAGCTTTTGGTCCACTGGATTGGCTCTAAACTTTAACTCTTCTCAGAGAAAACTCCAGTTTCTGTAGAAGTTCAGGCAGATGTGTTATGGCCTTGGGCATATTAAGGTGTGTTTTGAAGAAAGACTTACTGAGCCAAATAAGAGACTATAACAAATTGTTCTGAAGATGCTACCTCCTGGGACAATTTTATAAGAAGACAAGGACCAAGGATATAGCTCAGTGGCACAGGCACCTACCTGGCAACTGCAAGGTCCTGAGTTCAATTACTAGGGGGAAAAAAAGCAAAATAGTCCCTCAGCTTATCAGCATATCTATCTTAAGTGAATCCAGAGGCTGAGGCCACAGGACAGACAGTTTATTTGTGCAGAGGAAAGGCACGGTGGTGGATCGGAACTGGGTTGTCCTGCTGGCTCTCATCATAGTTGTGGGCTTCCTCCAACTCCAGTGTTACAAGACACCTGTCTATGGTCACCCTGTAAAAGAAAGTCTTGCTCGTGGTTTTGGCTGATCTGTCTTGTGGTCAAGGAGGTGTTCTGGAGAGTTAGAAGTAAAAGCAAGCACAGTATTCTGGGTGAGATTGAAAATGTTTATTAGAAAGAGTTGAGATCTTTATGTAGCAGAGCAGTTTACCTAGACTAACTTGGAGAGATGGTGATAACAGAGTCCAACAAGATGTATTGCTGTAAAAAGAAAGTAAGTAGATGATTTAAACGAGATCTGTAGGGTGCAAGATTTACTAAGGTGACATTGTAGGGAAAATAGTATTTCAACACACTGCCTTATACATCTTGTGCTGTTATAACAAAATACCACAGACTAAGTGGCCTAAAGAACAGATCATTTTCTTGGAGTTCTAGAGGCTGAAGTCCATGGCCTGGGTACCAGCACGTTCAGGCCCTAATAAGGGCCTGCTTCCAGGCTTGTAGAGGTCCATTTCTCATGATGTGGTCATATGAGGAGTTCTCCCACAGAGGGAGCAAGTTCTCAGTTGTAATTTCTTAAAAACACTAATCCTATTAATAGATCCTCACCTTCAAAACCTCAGCTAAGTCTAATTTCTTCTAAAAAATCTCTCCTCTAGATACCTTTGTGTTGGGGACCAGGGCATCTACACACGAACTAGATTCGGTACAAAATATTCAGTCTGTACAAGCACTACATCTTTGTGTTTTTAACCACCCATGAAGCTGAGAACCTGTTCTGTTTACAACTCTAATAATGACAGAAAAGCTTCAATTATTTCCATTTCAGAATTACTTTGATAAGCAATAGAGTAGGGAGTAATCAGCATCTTCTTCAAGTTCAATCTCCCCAGAACAGGAAGGAGGAAAGCTCTGCTGCTGTTTGGAGGAGAAGACAAATTAGAAGATGGATTAGAAAGAAAGGAACAGCAGAACCAGTGGGAAATTGGCAGAAAACCAGAGTCCAGTGTTTAGTCTCCAGAAGCACAACTGTGGGGAATGCCCAAAGAAAACAGAGTTGCGTGAATCATCCTGATGTTGGTAATTTTCAGTACGTTTTCCAAAATGCCCTGAGATACAATAAGCTGTTTTCAGACAGAAAAATAACTGAGTCTGGACCCCAGGTTCCTAGGCATGTATGGAGTTTGCAGAAAAATCACAGCTACCATGTTCTCATTCACAGTGAAATGAAAGCATGTAGGGATCTAGGGACCAGAACAGTTCAATCCAGACATGGAACTGGTAGAACTCAGGATTGTACAACTGAGTTAAAGACAAGGCAATAATGAATGCACCTACTAGGAGTTAAGGATGGGAAGTTACATTGGGGAAAGATAGGGAAAGGGAGGTGGCAATAACCATTGTGTCCCGGCACAGGGAAGATTTTTGATTGCTGGGAAAAGACACCTGACACCTGTCACTCAAAAAAGAATGGCTTTACTTTAACTCAAAGTTTCAGTCTGTGGTGGGCTGGCTCTGAAATATCATGGTAGAAGGACACAATAGAGCCAAGCTGCTCGCTTTGTAGTGGATAGGAAGCAGAGTGGGGGACACTGCAAGAGCAGAAGTGTCAAGGGACCAGATACAGACCCCAGAGTTACAGTCGTGGCACTCAGAGGCATGCCCAGAAGTGTGCTTTACTAAGCTCTAAAGTTTTCTCAGGTAGATCAAGTTGACAGCCAGAATCAATGGCTGACAGCACATCTGCCCTTCCAAGAGTTAGCGAATTTCTAGGGCTGGTAAAGGACTCCACTTGCCTGAAAGTATGCTTTTCATCGAGAGACCAAGCAACCCAAACCTTGTATCCTGAACCACTGCTGTATATTATTAAACTGAGGGCATCACTGTGCCCTAATTGCCCCATGGCCTGATGCCAAGCAACTAACTTTGGACCTTCGTACTCCATCCTGTATTCATCATCCAAACTATCCAGCTCTTAGCTGTTCTGTTCTGCTTGGCCTGTTCTTTTCCTCAGACAGCACCAGAAATGTTATGTTCAGGGCTTTCCCTTGATCCTTCTGCCTCCTGACCATATGCGAGTCCGTGTGGCCACCTGTATGGAGTAGAACCTCCTTCTTTTCACAACAGTGAGAGACAAATTATCTTCTCCTGATTGGTTACCCTCTTCATAGTGGAATAATAAAATCTACATCTTAAATCAAAAGCTAATATCCAGAAATCACTAGAACATGACAGTATGTTGTTAGGCCAAACAGGAGCAGATATTCTCCTACGTATGTCATCTTTTGCAACATGAAAATATTTGAGGAAGGATAACAACAAGTGAAATTCCTTGAGAGTGGAGAATTTATCAGCTCTTTGGGCCAACACAATATTAAAAAATAACAAGAAAGAAAACTAAAGAAAATCCATGTGCATTTAATTGAAGATGTTTAACTTCCCAAGTCCATAATGGATGCGTGTCACTCACTGGGAGGGTGTCTTACTTTCCTTGTTGTTGAACATCCAAACTAAAGAAAGAGATACTCACTGACTTTGACTCACAGAGTAAGAAGTCTCATTCCATAGCTGACAGGCTCACGAGAAGGGATTCTCAGGTCAAGGTAGCCAGGAACAAGAATAAAGTAAAGAGCCAGAGAGACATAGCCCTCCAGGCCACAGCCTCAGCGAGCCGCCTCACTCCAGCAGGACAGCTCCCAGGTAGCGGGTCACTTAAGAGCACATTAGTGAATCAGTGCACTGATAGGTCTAGCACCCCATGATCCAATCACTTTCCAAGCATGTAAGAATGGAGAGGAATTTCAGATTCAATCCCTACCGGCAGACATATGAATCAAGAGAAAGGGGAAGCCCAGAGTGATGCTCTTGCACATTTTGGGGAATTGTCAACCCTATTTAAAAGACCCCAACTTTAAAGACACTCAGTATTTAAAATTTTTACCAGTTTGTTCATTGGTATTAATTTATAATTTTAGAATAGTAGATACTCATTATAGATAATGTGGAACACTTAAAAATCAATTACAAGGAAAAACGGTGCAGGGACTTCCCCATAATTTTTTGAGTACATCTCTCCAGCTATTCATATATTGGCCATGTGCTACCCACACTAACATTAACATGTTTTTATTAACAATATTTACAAGAAACTTTTGATGCCACCAAATGGTCTTAATATCAGTCTCCTAATTCCAACCTTCTTATTGTTACATATTTAGATTTTCTACACTTTCCTATTCTTTATAATTCTTTGGTATATACCCAAGCACTAAAACTTTGTATGTATCTTTATTATTTCCAATTAGATCAATTCTCTCAGTGTTTCACTTTGGAGATCTTCTGAACATTTTCATGACTTTTGATTCCCATCAAAATGCTTTTCCAGCCATGTGAATTTACAGTACATATTTACATGGTATATACAGTGTAAGAGAACTGTCTGTTTATATTTTGTCTCTTTGAAAATGTTCTTTTCTTTAATAAACATTGATAACAGAATGTTCTCTTGGTTAAGCTCTCATTTCAGGTGTACATTTAGATATTTTTATGCCTTTGGGGATACAGTGAGATATTTTCTTTTCCTAATAATTTCTAAAACATCCATTTATTTTAAAAACAACCTTGATTGTCACATACATTGCACTGTTTTCCTGGCTTACCATCACCTCTGATCCTGTTCTCATAGGTTTACTTTTTCATTTTTATTGACAAACACCATTCATACATTTAGTATATATTTAACCCAACTAATTCAAGATGAGACACTGAGGTGAGTTGATCCCAGCCTATTTTCATTTGACTTGTTGCTCACAGGACATTGAGATTAGGCCCTGACTACAGGGTGCAATGACTGTAGTAAGTTGGAGAAACAAGTCCAAACACACATGTGCTTGCTCAGACGCTGCTCACCAGAAGTTGCAGCTCTCTCAGCCCATACACTTGTCACATGAGTTTCAGAGAATTTGCCTGCTCTTCTGTCCTTGAGGAAGCACTAAATAGAATAACGATGGTCACTCTCTAGAGTTGTACAGCTCTTTTGAAGGGCGGATCTCATTTAACCCTAAGCTTGCCAATTCTATCTCATTACAAAGCAAGCAATATCGAATGTGTTGTCCAACAACATCTGGCTCGTGAGGGGGAAGCCATGACTAATGTGCACAATAGTTTCCTCCCCACCTTGAATATCATCTTTGTTACAAGATTGCATTCCCAATAATAAAAGACATTTTAAGATCTATTTGCCTAGGCCAGTATTGGTGAACCTTTCACAGACAAAGAACAGTTTAAGTTTACAATTCTCTAAAATGTCATGGGGGGCCAGTGAGACAGCTCAGCAGACTATTCACCTGCTTCGGCAAGCGCAGGGACCATGGTTTGATCCCCAGTACCACATGCCATGCCAGCGCCTGCTGGCCCTGCCCCTGGTCATGCTGAGCCGGCCACCAAGACCAGGTGTGGTAGTGTAAGCCTATAATCCTAGCTCTGGAAAGGCTGAAAGCAGGAGGATCACCAGAAGTCAGAACTGCATAGTGAGACCCTGTACCAAATACAGAAAAGAAAATGTCATGGGGACGTGAAGGATCAAGTAACTGACAGCAGTGTGTCCTCACCAACAATATGCAGAAATTGAATACTTTTCTGTTCAAAATGATCATCCCAGGAGACTGAGTACTGATCACCATGCTGCTGTCATTGTCACTGATTTTGAGCTGACTACTGAGTCTACAAAAAAATTTGTACATAGCTTCAAAGATGTCAAATATTCAATCTTACCAAGAAAAATTAAAATGTTGAAATATCAAGATGTCTTTTTAAATTTAATTTAACATTAAGAGATGCAACAGAATTACTGGTGTTATTTGAAGCCAGAAAGTTTTACATAACTTCAAACTAATGTCTCTAAAAACAATTTCCAAAGAGAATTTATATACATTTCCCACAATCAGGGCCACCATCAGCTAACCCCTGACATCATTTAGTGGCATTGTCCCTGTCACTTAGTAAGGACTAAAATTTATGATGATGGTCATTTTCATATTTTTCATTTTCTTTATGAAATATCAAACTCAGAAAAATTAACTTGATGTTCCTTAAGACTTCCAAGCATATCTGTCATCTATATAATACGTCTTAGCAGCAGATAGTATGTGATAACAAATATTTAGTACACTGAGTGTTCTTTGGTGGGCTGGATAGAATATATGTACAAAATTTCTCATGCTTATGCTAAAGTTAAGATTCTATAGCACAAAAGCTCCTTGGGTTGATGTGCCATGTGACATTGGGATTTCACAAATTCACTGGATGATGCCACCCTCTGGAGGCAAAGTGCTAATTACTTGTTCATTTTAAATTAAATAAAATTATATCTTACCAAAATTTGAGGTTGGGAAAATAAGAAGTATTAGTTGTATTTTCTAAATTTTCTAGAATTGAATAACAATTTTCTCTGATAAGAAGCAAATTTGAACTGACTACTGAGTCCACAAATATTTTGTACATAGCTTCTCTTTGTGCCTTAGTAGGAGGACTATAAAACTGCCCAGCATGTCTTGATACTTTAGGGTCACAAACAAAAACCCTACCATAGAAGTAAGCATTTACTAACAAAGGGATTAAAAAATTTTGATAATTTTCTTTGGCAAAATACAGAGAATATTGACGACAAAAGAATCCCCAAAAGTCCTTGATGCAAGTAGAGAATACATGATTTTGCATCAGATTTGTTAATACATGAATTCATCAGGGTTTCAGAATTCATCCTGACTGCTTATACAGCAGCGTCGCTCAGTTCACTGAAAGAGATTTTATACTGTTACTGATTGTGTCTAGATATCCTGCCAAACCTTCCTCAGGAAGACTGGACAGATGCAACGGACAGAAAGGAGGCAGGCCTGCTGCTGCTTTTGCACAACTCCACCGCTTTGCTGCCTTCTGCCCACCACGAGCTGTTGCTCCTCTTTGATGCCCCTTTACATGCTAATCTGCCATGGACCCAGCCAGCTGTGACATGAAACCTGTGAGCTAAAGAAATCTTTCTTGCCTTAACTTTGGGTGTCAGGTATTTTGTCTTAGCAATGAGAAAAGTAACTAAGACATCATATGGATCAATATGAAATGAAGCAGATGTAAGAGAAACCATCACTATAAGAAGGATTTATTTAACAATGTGTGCTGTGTGTGACATAAAAACCCACTCCTTATGACTCCTAAAATAGATTATCAGAAACTTATTAACCCATGTGTGAGGAAGGCACCAAAGTACTTAAAAAATGTGAAGTTATAGGTCTTCATAGAGCAGAAAAGAGTATAACGCATTGCGCTGGGATGAAAGGGTCTCATCATGACAGAAAGAAGTGCGGCTAGAGAGGAAGGCAAGTCCACAGAGGTGATTGCAGACAAATCTTTGCACTAATAGGAAATAACTTTGAATTCTAAGAATGGAAATATGGCCACTGTGTTCCTCATGCCTGGTAGGCCAACCTCATCCTGTAGGGTGTACCTTTTTCTTACTATTAATTGGCCCAAATCACTCAGCAGAGTCTCTTCCTTTTCTTACCTATAATAAAAATTTGCTGTTGTTCAAAAAAAAAAAAAGAAAAAAGAAATAGCATGGTCAGATAGATTTTTTCATTTTTTATATTATTTATTCATTCATTTATTTTAATGTATTTAGGTCACGGTCTATGGGGTCTACAGGGTCTCACTATGCATATCAGACTCGTAGTGGTCCTCCTGTGTTTGGCCTCCCAAGGGCTGGGATTACAGGTGCATAGTGCTCCCACACTCAGTCTCTATCACCATCTCAGCGTGCCACAGGGGCAGGTCCAGCACAGCACCTTGGGGATTGGACCCGGGCCCCTGTGCTCTACCTAAGCAGATGCTTTAGTCCCCTGAGCTATCTGGTTAGGCCATTTTTAAAAAATTCACTAGGTCAACAAGGAATACTAGATTTAAAGAAGGATAAACACAGATGCTAAGAATGTCTACCAGGGAATTAAGATAATGCAGAAAAGAAGATGATGGTGGCTGGAAACATGAGCATGATACGGAGAAAGCAGTCAGTGAATGAGTCACACAGTTGAAATCCTAATCGAAGATCTTACATGCATCCATCAAATCTGTTAATTCTGTCTTCCTCTCATATCACAATACAAAATGTGATCAAAACATATATGGAATATTTACATAAAGATTATTACAGTAACAGCTTCATTCCTATTAACTGGCCTTGCTAAAGCTCTTATCCCATCACTCTTGCCACTTTCTGAAGCAGTTTTTGCTGGATGGTCTTTAGTTGTGCTGTACCGGCTGCCCTGAGGTAGTGAATCAACTCAAAACATTTACATGTCATGGTCATTTTCACTTTTTGGAAGAGTCACAAGTGCCCAGGGCATAGTGCCAGTTCTGGGAAGTGAGACTACACTCTAAGGTTTTTGTTTGATAGAAATTGCCTTTAACATTTTGAAATGGTCCAGGACATTGGGAGAGACACTAGAAGACAGTAATAGAAGAGGGTTGCCAGAAATGTTTCAGAAAGTTACAAAAATGTTGGGATATCTTTAAACTGAGGGGAAGTATTTTGAGATAAATGATGACAGTGTGTCTTTTACTGTAATAATTTAATTTTTTATTTTAAACATTCACTGTAGTTTTTAGTCACACAATGTAATTATGCCAAGTTGGGCCAAAAATCCAACTTCTAGGGCTGAAACTACTAACACAAGGACCATTTCATTATGTATGAAGATTTGAATCTGGGAGACATAGATAATAAGCAAAAAGAAGCAGAAACTAGTGTAGAATAGAACAAGAGAGAAACAATAAATTTAGAGATGGTGCCATTAATTCCCTCATCTCAAAAAGTGACTCTTTTTGTTAATGTCACAGAAACCTATATAGTCTCCAATTTGCCAATGGAGAATTTGATGGTCAATTTCCTTACAGCCCTTGAAATTCAAAGTTTCATCATTTATGCAAGGTTCAACAGTATTTAGGAAATAGAATAAGAAAGTCTTGAAAATCAGTACTAAGCAGAGATGATAAAGAAAAACAGGAATAGTTCTAGTGAATGGAACATCTACTGTTAACTTACGTAATTCACATTGGGAAGGGTCAAGCTATCTGGGGGCAGATGATGTTTATTTGCACTTGTACCTGTTAAATTTCATGTGTTGATCAGCCATTTGGAAGTTGCTTAGCTCATAGATGAACACAAAAGCTTAAATAAATTTCTATCCAGTTCTAGAAAGTATAGACTAGACAACAATTATAAAAGATGATAGAGGGACGGGGAGATGGCTCAGTAGAATAAGCACTTACCTGGCAAGCGCAAGGGCCTAAGTTCAATCCCTGGTACTGCCAAAAAAAAAATGATAGATAAAATCTTCAAAAATAATATTAGACTGGAATATAGGCTGGGTAAGAAATACAGTGGGGTAACAGTGAAAATTTGTAGACTTTAATTGCTGAGGATGCAAAATGGAAGAGTTCATTAAACAGAGAAATGTCATAAAAAGAAAAATGTAATATTCAGTGTTACAGAAATTCTATGATAGGCAATATCTAGGAAAAAGTTGTCTTAAATGCTATGAAGAGCTCTAGTAATGCAATGTCAAAAAAAAGGCTCCACAGCAACTGTCAGTTTTAGACAAAAAAATATTTTTTCATAAGATGGTGAGAGGGAAAGCACTTTTCCAGGAGCTAAGGTAGAACATGTGGGGTGGCACAATTAGCTGCTAATAGTGTCTTCTTCCAAGTTTGAAAATAGGACAACGAAAGAAACCATAGTTAGGGCAAAACATCGGTAAGTTGCTATAGATTAGAAAAACCACCAGTGATCAAGCTAAAGAGATACACATAGCATTATGAATATGCTTAACTGGAATATATATATAATATATATATATGTATTATATATATTATATATATATTTGAACTTAAATTTTATTGACTTTTTCTCCCCCAGTAATTTGTATGACTTTCCTTGCCTCCATTCTCTTGTTTATGAAATGGGGATGGTGGGAAAATAATGGAAATTATTCATTGACATTGTTGTAAGAATTAAATAAGTTAATGGACGGGAAGAACTCAGGACAGATGCTGACACCCAGGGAGCACTCGGTCACTGGTAGCTATCATGACAGGAAAGATAACCCATCTTAGAACTTTTATATTACCTTGGAAATCTCTTTCTTCCAGCCTGCTCAGATGTGAGGGGGAGATGGTGTCAGTCGCCACGTGGATTCACCATCATACCCCAGTTTCTCAGTGACGGACAGAACTCTCCAGGCTAAGAATACTCTGGACTGGCTGACAGGACATTAAAGATTCATTTCCTAGTTTTTCCTGTCAGTCTTCTTTCTCATAACGTATTTCTTTTCTTTCAGACTGTCAGGTGTGGCTTTTTTTTTTTAATCTAATTAGCCTACTCTGCATTCTCTTCAGTCCCTCGCAATGCTACTTCACAGTGCCCCATAAAACAGGACATCATTACCACCAACAAACGTATGCTTCCTTCCTCAGCCGGTCATTATTGCTGGCACCAGCCCAACACTCTCTCTTCCTGTAACACTAAACTAAACTCAGTTTTTATAAGTGCTGAATGCAGGCCTTACAGGATAAGCAACCATTTAAAATTTTATGAAGAATTCTTATGGAAAAGATACTTATAATATGCTGAAATCAAAATCAGAATGAAAAATTCTTCTACACTATAACTCCCATTCTGAAAATGTATGCAGGTATGTATTTAGTCCCTGTTTAAAAATGCATACTGGAAGGAAAAAAACATCAGCCTCTCAAAATTACATGTGTCTGATTGGTGTGGTTCTATTTTCTCCACACTTTCCCCTATATTTACGAAGGTCACTTGTTACTCTGCAATTAAAACAAAAGTTGTATTTTATGGGGCAAGATATTCAGAAAAGTTACTGACATCCAAAATCTTCCTCTTTTGTAGTGCTCCTGCAGTTTACAGACAACCTTAATGTCCTGAAGGAAAAGCCTTTATAAAAATTCATCTCGAAGAGTGCCAGTATTAGTCCAGATTCTAGGTTATTTTTAAAAGAATTTCATTTATTTCTCCTACTCCACTTAAAGCAGATCTTTTTTATTTGTCTTCAACATTTTCATAGCGATAAATATCTGTGTCTTTTATGTGCCAGGCTTTTATTTTCTTTCAAACAGTGCAGGACAAAACAGGCATGAATCCCTGTCTTTATTGAGCATTACACTATAGATACAGTAGTTCTGAGTCATCTCATAATGGAACATCTATCATTTAACTAAAGACGAATACTGTAATACTGGGGAACATGCTTGTTTGTCACATAGCACGTATCCTCTTAGACTCACCCTCCACTTGGCCCTGTCCTAAACTGCTTCATAACTTACTACCTCTAGGGCGCAACCTTCCCCCCTCAGAGTTTCTACTGACTCTAATTGCATAACAGATCATATAAAGATGGGGATTTTGTGTGATCTTTGTGAGCAATAGAAACGTCCCATCATAGATGAGGAAACTGTCCAGTTCAGTCAGTCATCCTCTCAAAGCTCTCGAGGTTTGCACACCGAGCCCCTGTCTCACAGACTTCAGAGCTCGCGGTCCTCTCCGGGTTCCGACGCTCCTTTCCCATTATACGCAGTGTGAGACAGGACAAGGACAGGGATACACACAAATTCTCCCAACCACAGCATGTCTTTTTGTTACCTGCTCAGTGATACTTTTAATCAATCCACCCACTCTCTCACTGTCCAGAATACACACATGGCTAAGGCATAATCATACCCTTGAGTTTGTTTTCAGTCATCAGAGAAGAAAAAGGACAGTGAGAAGGGTGCTTGCTCCCAGGTCTCTTCCACTTTCCCTTCTCCTGCCCCATCTCTGCCTCCTCCTCTCTCCCGATCTACCTCCATCTTTCCTGCCCTGATGCTCGCCTCCTCCTCCCTAGTTCCTGCCTGCCAACTTTCCATCTTTCCTTTATCTATGTGTCCAACAGTTGACAGGATGTATTTGTAGAGTTTCTAGAGATGAAATAATGAGTGAAAACCAGCCATAAGCCAGAAGATGGAAGACGGGGCTAAACATTACTGAAGAGAGGAAAAGGGGCAAGTTTCACACAATAAATTCTGCTGAGGTCTCTCCGGGGAATCACGCATCTAGGTCAGGAGAAAGAAGAACAAAAAGACCATGCAAAAGCCTTAAAATGAAGTTTCCTGGATGTTCATCCCCTTCTCGTTTTCTCTCAGGACTCTTCTTCCAAAGTCATTCTCATTGCAACATTAATTTTCATTGTTAATCCACTTTATTGAGGCATAATTTGATTCAGACACAAAAAAAATGCATCCGTTTTAAGTGTTCAGCTACACAGCTTTTGACAAATGTAATATCCATGTAACCAACTCCCTGATCAAAATACAGAGCATTTCTATCAGCAGAAACTTTGCCTATCATTAATGATGGTCCACACTTCACTGTATATTTATCTCATTTCTATCACTCTGAATTAATTTTTCCTGATTTTAACCAGCCCCTAGGTGAATACTTCCCATGGTGTCTCAGATGTCTCCTTGCTGTGCATTTGCCAAATTTTCTGTCATTTTACTGTTTCTTAGATAGTCATTAGATGTGGATATTGTCATAGACTTGAGACTCCTTGGAGGCTGAGCCACCAATGAATGAATCGGGCTCTGCAGCACTGGCTTCTGGCAGCATAGCTGAGCGGGTGAGGAGGCCTCCCTTTGGTGTTTAGGAATAGCCATCACGTTTGGCCCGGTGAAAGTTCTTGTGTCGAATTCTCTTGGATGCTGTTGGAGAGGTCAACTTTCTTATAAGAACTTACAGAGAACATTTCTAGTAATTTGATGTTACAAAAGTTGGTCTATTTAATGACTTACTGCCCTGCAGTGGCACTTAAAATATTAAAGCTTTGATATAGCAGTGACCGTTATGGAAGAAACAAACTGATATGAAAAACAAAAGCAACTAATGATTTTGCGAGATAATTTATAGGACAATGTAAGAATAATCACAGATATTAGGTTTTCCTATCATAAGACACTGTGCTATAAATGCTTATGAGTCATCTACTTGCCTTCTCCAGTGTTTCCTTGATGGAAATAGATCAGATACTCATGCATCTTCTAAAACAAAAGAGGGAGAAGTTATTAAAAGTTAGCAGATTATATTACTGCTATTCAGCATTCAAGTGTATCATCCCTTTGTAAAATTAACACTTAAAAGAATAGCAACATAAAAAAGTAAACCTAGAGAATTTGGGGGGGGATCTTTAATTAGAAATGCTGATAATATAAGATTCACTAGTTCTGAGCAACAATTACACTTCTTTCTAACTACACATATAAGAAAAATTCCTTTCTACTTATCTATGAGGGTATAGTGATTCTCCTGTTTTCAGCCTCTCCAGTGCTGGGATTACAAGCATACACCACTATGCTCAGTCTCCATTGCTGGCTCAGCATGCCCAGAGATGATACTGGGGATTGAACTCTGGTCCCTGAGCTTTCCTAAGCAGGCCCTCCATCTGTTGCGCTATCTCACTGGCCCAAGAAGGTGTACATTGTTGATGTAGAAAATCACAATGGACATCTATGTTTGCTTCTAAAGTATTTATAGGTTCAACATTCTCAAATATCAACCAATCTTTGTAAATCTATATTCTGATGACAAAATTGAACTAGCCAGAAAGTTAGGGTGTCATCAATTCCTTATTTAATTTTCAAGAAAACAAAGACCCAGTGTTTTGAACACAGTCTAGAAAAGAACATCCCATTTATCTCTAGGGACATTACAAGTACAATCTGAAAAAAAGAAAAATAGAAGAGAGATGTAATATAAGAAATTCTGTCTTCTGGAACCCAGATGTTGTGCCTTCTAAGCCAGTACTGCAGTATATAACATATATATATACAAGTTTTCTTATTCTAGAAAACTTCCTTAGCTCTTCCAAATGTGTCCCATGTGGAATTCAACTCTATTTTTTCTCATGTAATTTTCCCACTCTTTATTTGTTATAACAATTACTATACAGCTGTCTATGTGCTCTAGTTGCATGAGTCTACCATTCATCCCTGATTCCAAGTGCTGTTGATATAGGAACTGGTGGCTTGTTTCAGGGAGGCCAATGGCTACACACTTGCTGTGAATGCTGGGTATGCAACAAGGATCCCTGATCACCGTCTTTCTGATTTTAGCCACTCCAGAGCACCTTCTCTAAATAGTAGAGATAGCCCTTCAGTACCTCAGTCCCTATACTCAAATTCCTACACTTGAGTGTATACTAAAATTAAGAAATGGCAACTGTCATAGAAATGCTTACCTGAAATGGAGAAAGAAAAACCATCATTTGTTTTAGCTTTTGCACATTCTGAACAAGATAAGAGGTTTCCTGAAAGCCAGCAAATGCATGATTATTGGATAAGAACTATACATAGAAGATGTTCTGGAGTGGCTAAAATCAGAAAGAGTGATCTGAGATCCTTGTTGCGTTCCCAGCATTCACAGCTAGTGTTCAGCCTTCGGCCTCCCTGAAACAAGGCAGCAGCTCCTATATAAACAGCACTCCAGCTAGCTCCATGATTTTACTCTATGAGGGCTTTCTTTTGTGTACTGGATTCCTGTGCTAAAGCAAGCCCCTATTAAAATAAAGACTAGCTTTTGTGTTCCTATTTTTGAAAAAGACAATCTATATCTATATCTATATCTATATATCTATATCTATGTCTATCTCTATGTCTATGTCTATGTCTATATCTATGTTCTATTTTCTGTTATGTTTGCAAAATGACCAGAGCTGTGTACATTATAAAATAAAATTGGCTCACTGTTTAAAGGTAAAATCCTCGAATAGCATGGCACTGGCCCTGGTCATCTGTGACACGCTATGGCTGACAGCATCACTGAGAGTGCATGAGTGGGGCAGTGATCACGTGAAAGACAGGAAGCCAGATAGCCAGTCCTCCTCTCTTCATGCCAATTAATTTTTTTTTTTTTTGCCAGCACAGTCCCTTTGAGGGTGGAGCTGGCATGGTATGTAGTGCCAGGATCAAACCGCGCTCCCCTGTGCCTGCCTAAGCTTGCCTAAGTAGGTGCTGTAGACCGCTGAGCTATCTTGCTGGCACCATCATGCCAACGGATTTTCCTGAGGACTTCCTGGAGCTCCACAAGAACTTCAATTCCTTCTGAGAAGATACCTTTTGAAAACAATGCCCCAAGGACTCAGCTGTCTTGCACGAGCTACCACCTCTTAAAGACTCACAATACCTTCAGATGCCACCACCCTGTGGACCACACTTCCACCACAGGACCGTGTAAGGTACAAACCGCATCCAAACCCTGGAGGCTATTCTGTGCAAGAGGTGGTCATTGAGACACAGCAAGGTTTGAATAATTTACCTGCCCTTTTCCCTTGAAGAATGTGTCATTTAATCTCGACTATTTAACACTTGCATTTTATTTTGCTTCCAGCAGTAGAAACCAACTGAACTATGGTAATAAGAAAACATGATTTATGAAGCAATAACAATCTCTATTAAGGACTTTGGAAAAATCAAGCAAGGGGCAGGGCAGGATTCACAGATTTAATGTCAATGCTGGTAGTCATTGGTGGAACAACCCGAAACAGGTAACATAACTTATGTTTCATACTTAACTGAATTACTCTGTGTAAAACGTTCATGACTGTGCCTGGTAGGTAACATGGGAGGTGGGAGAAGAGGAGGCAGAACTGAAGAACCAGAGGACTCCCAGTCACTGGCGCCCTCCTCGCTCCCTTGTCCCTTTCTCTGAACTTTTATTTGCTTCTTTCACTCTTTTCAGGCTACAGATCCAATGGATTTAGGAAAGGCAAGGGGTGGAAAAACAACTCATGAAAAGCATCAAGCTCAGGGCTAAGACACTCGGATTTACTGTCAGAGCATAAGCAGCCAAAAGCTTTTGAAACAGTGAGGTAATATGTCCATTTTGCAGTTGTCATTTTGTTTAAGAAAGATCACATATGGGAGCAGAAATAGTGAAAGAAGAGACCTTGTGCCTTGTTTTAACCTTTGAGAATCTATTTCCTATATGGATTTTTCTGGTTTTCCCTTCCTTCCTTCCTTCCTTCCTTCCTTCCTTCCTTCCTTCCTTCCTTTTTTCTTTCCTTCCTTCCTTCCTTTTTTCCTTACTACCTTCCTTCCTTCTTTCCTTCCTTCCTTTCTTCCTACCTTCCTACTTTGCTTCCTTCCTTCTTTCCTTCCTACCTTCCTGCTTTCTTTCCTTCCTTCCTTTCTTCCTGCCTTCCTTCCTTCCTGCCTTCCTGCTTTCCTTCCTTCCTTTCTTCCTTCCTTCCTTCCTTCCTCCCCTCTCTCCCTCCATTTTTTTCTTTTATTATCCACCTTAAACTAGTACATTTAATACGTTAGTTGTTAGTCCATATGGTTTCTCTCGAGGCACCTCTCCTTGTTTGCACATAACCACATGCTGGTTGTCTCCTCACAAAATCTTTTTTCTGTGTGCTGTCTTTGGTGTCTCTCTATGTATCCAAATATTCCCTTCTCATAAGGACACCAGCTAGATTGGACAACGTCCCATCCCACTCACTGGCTTCATTTCAACTTAATTACCTCTTTTAAGGATCTGTCTCCAAATAGTCACATTCCAAGACACTTGCAATTAGGTCTTTAATGTGAATTTGGGGGAAAATAAAATTCAGCCCATAACAGAAAATATAATGCTTTTGTTAGGAAAGACAACATAGAGAATAATCATGCTGATTGGAAGAAACTGATTCTAAAAAATGTATTTCATATTGAATTAAAAGTATCTTATGACTGATTTAATGTGGAAGATAAAGTGTAGGAAGAGTCAAAAATGCTTCCAAGTTTTCTAGCATGGGCAGAAGGATGTATAGCAGTGGTTTTAAAAAATAAAAAAAAAAATGCAGTTCAGAATACATGTGGCAGAAAACAGAGCAATCGCCTGATCACTTATTGATTCAATAGATATTTAGAAAGCATTTTCCATACACCTGAAACTTTCATAGAAGCAGATTCTCGCTCCTCATCAGATTTAACCTCTAGCCATGTAACATGTCAATCATCTCTTGTATATCAGAAAGATTATACAGGGAAAGTGAATGCTGGGGATAAGCTGGTATGTTCAGGAGCTGCAGATAGAAACTTGAAAGTCTGAGAACATTAACAGAGCCCTTTTCCCTAAGAAGACAGAACCACTCTCTGAAGCAGACAAATGCACATGGGATACAAAGAAGGACCAAAAGAGGTGACAGAAATTTATAGCATCCAGAAAACTTGGAGGAAAATAAATCATGAGTTTGGTTTTGCAGGTCCCTGATGAGATGGTCTGTAGAATTTTCATATATGCACTTTTAGTTAGCATTATGGAATAGCAGCTTTTAAGCACACAGTTTATACAGTCAGGTCCTAACAATAACAGTAATTCTAACTATTCTAAATTTAGACGTTCTAAGGAAAGGACATGAATGCATTATCTACAGCAATCTGCAATCAGCAGGAAGCAGCCCAGCCTTCAAGTCTGTTCCCGCACCCTGACAGACGTTTCTCTGTCTCTGGCAGCCTTGTTTAGAAGGCTCATTTGTGAAGCACAAGCTCTGCACAGGTGCACTGCAGGGACTGCCACCCGCGGGCTCCAGCTTCAGATGTCTTTATGGTACTGACAGGCGCCCTGGACCCCGGTTTGCCCATCTCAGTTCCCCTTGTCACCCAGTGTTCTTCCTGAGGGTCCCCACACTGCAACAAGAACTCTTTCTTTCACACTTAAAGCCTCTGATTGCTCCTTCAGGCATCCATTCCCAGTTCGACAGTACAAAAGCAGACCTCAGGGGAAGGTTTTTTCAGCATTAAACAAACAGATTGCATCAGTGTTTTATGATTCTTTTGAGAATTAGGGCAGAATTATGTTTTTGCCTTATTACTCCACGTGGGGTGGGCCAAGAGGAGACTGGCAATTACTTCTCGGGGAGAATGTGAAGTGGGCGCTGGTCAGCAGTCACGGCGGATGACAGTAATTCTGGGTGAAGGAAAATTGAGATCTTTTGGCTCCCGCGAGAAGGCCTTTGCCTCCCTTCTGGCATGGCCCTCTTTTCACTCTTGTTGCGGTCACACTGCTGGTCAACGTGGCTCTGTGGTATCCCTGTCAGTCTCCTTCCCAATTTTTCCAATTTCTAAGATCATTATTCCCATTTTGTTTTTAAATACAACCCCTTTTCGAGTAGTAACCATCATTTCCAAATCATCTTTACTTTCTCCCCAATTTTGCTTTTCTAAAAACATACAAACATTACATTCTATATAAAATGCACACATGCAATTTGGCTTTGTTTTATTAAGTATGACAGTGAAGCCAAGGCCTCCCACTGTGCTGCATCCCAGGGTTTTTACCTTTTGTTTCAAGACTGGTCTCTCCAAATTTTCCAGGCTGACCTTGAACTAACCTTGAACAATTTTCTCCCTCTGCCTCCTGATAAGCTGGGATCCTACGTTGTACCTCCATGCCAGCCTAGCCTCTTTTCACTTCCTTTTAATAATAAGACCATTTCACATTCTCTAATTCCTAATGGGACCAAAATTCGGAGGATACTCCTAATTTTGAAATCTATTCAAAATGAATTTTACATTATAAATTAGGCATAGACTAAGTCAAATATATGCTTGATCACACAAGTGAGGGGAAAAAAACTGAAACTCAGGTTTACTTCTTTTCTCTACTATTTTGTTTTAATTTCTCAGTTTTTGTTTGCCTCTTTAGGAAGAACTGCTCCCATTTATCCCTGGCTTCTCACCTGCACAGGGGCATAGAGGAAAGACAGTGCGCAGCCATCACCCATAATGCAAGCCCTCCTTCAGAAGGAGTACAGTGTGAATGAGAACAGTCAGATGAAGACGCTGATGGACCATGGTGGAGAGCACAGCCCACTCGGACGGAGCTCACAGTCTTCGCCTTCAGCCAAGCACTACTGCTTAGAACTACAGATTCCACATTGCTAAATTCCTAAATACTATCATTATGACTATTATTTGTTGTATTTGTTATTGCTATTGATATATCAAGAATGGCTTTCTTATATATGGAATATGATCCAACTTAATGTCAGATAATTTTTGTTTAATACCATCATCCTTAGGAACTACTAGTCTGAACCTTTTGATTTATAGATGAGTGCTCCAGGTGGCCGCCAATTAGTTACATGCTTATTGGCAGGCAGGACCCAGACAGCTGTGCGGATCCCTCTCTTCTGGAATATTTCCCAGCTGTTTTGGGAACGATTTTCCTTATTTATTAAATTTTGTAAAAGAAGACACAGGAGAATAATATAATAGTGTTCTTAAAATGAGAGATAACAAAAGGAAAGACAATTATTTTCCATTGCCTTACAGTACTGTGATATATTTTTTGATTTCTTTCATTGTATGTCTTTTCAGAAAATAAAATGATACACTTCTTGAGCCAGTTGGTTCATTCTGAGGGCTCGTCATGGGCCGCATAATTTCCTTAGGCCTTTTGATGTGATATATCCACAATTTTATTTAACAAATTGGAGAGTAAAGGATATAAACAGTACTTGAAAGGAGACCCAAAGACCATGATGGAAAAACTACTGTACTGAAACAATGAAAGAAAAACCTAAAGATGTTGGCTTCAGATTCTCAAACACACTGGAAGGCAAGGAATAGGAACTAGGTCAAGCTTATACAGTATTATCTGAAAAGTAACTCTGACAGTGAAGGTAAGAATCTTCTCACCTGCAAGAATAGAAGGCACTCCATACAGACATGCATAACTGGGATTTTTCAGTGCATACTTGAGTGCCACTCTCCTGAGAAGCAGGCTAAGAGACTGAGTGTACTCCTATTATAGAAGTCTAACATCATTTCCATGAGCATGCTGGGGAAAAAGCAGAGTGCCTTGCTAGCCTAATGTTTAGTATATCTGGTGTTTTTAATTATACTTTTTTATTCATTCAACACAAGTTGCCCAGTATAGAGAGATACAGCAATGACAAACCACAGGAGGCCCCTGCCATCATGGGATTAACATTCCATTAAGAAAAGAAAAATCATACACTAGTGAAGGGCAAATAAATGAATGAAATAATTTCAACTAATTCTAGATGATAAGATGACACTAACGTGCAAGTGTGATGGTAGGCAACTACTTTAGGGAACTGACTTCAGAGTGAGCAAAATCCAGGAGGGAAAATAGGCAAAAAAGAAAGATATGGAACAGCAAATACAAAGGGCCTAGGGTTAAAACGAGCTTGAAAAGTTCAAGAAACAAAGCGGGTTTATGAGGCTGGAGGTCACTGGGGCTCAAAGATGAAGTCAGAGATTGCAAGAGAGAATATTTTCCATCCTGAGGATTTTTTGTGTTACTCTACATAATATAGGAAGCCATTGAAAGTTGGAGAATAATGATCTACTGCCTGAGAAAGACTGAAAAGTTTCTGGAGCCTTTGCTGGAGAACAGAAGGAGGACTATCGCTTCTCTGCATTCTGGGCAAATAATGGACAACAGAGGACAGAACCTCCAAGGAAGAGTCTCTGATTTTGGCAGTTTTGTGCAGAGAAAAAGACTTGCATAATTGATGGTCAGAACAGGAAGAATACCCCAATTTTCTTGTAAAACCCACCATCATTAAAAAGCTACGTGAACACAGACTTAACACAGAAGTCAGCTTAGGCTTCCAGGAAGACCATCCTGCTTCAGCAGCAGTCCCCGTTGTGCGTGCCCACCTTGCACTGCCCCTTTTCCTGGTCATCTTATATTTGTCCTCTGGTTCATTTTTGTTCATAAATGCAACTGCGTGAGTGGTTGTACAGGTCATCATTGGGAGAGCCAATTGGTCTGTTCTAGACATATGCATCAGGAATGATAAAAATTGAGTTCCCTTTGGCCCTGCTATTTCATTTGTGTGACTTCATCTTAAAGAAATGATCGATGCTGTTATGATAAGGTAAGCAAATGGAGAAAGCATGAATGTCCCAGAGCAGGACTTGGGTTGCACACCAGGGGCTCACTTACAGCTGCTTGCTGTTGTGTTTCTGGAAAGTACTTAACATCAGCAAAAATTTCACCAGATAACTAAATAAAAACAGATGCAAGAACTTCTATGTACAGTGGGAGTCTCATTTTAAGTGGTATATATGTACATAAGCATATTTATTTACACCATGTATTTTGGTGTGTTAAAATGGGAACAATGATTTTCTCTTAATGATAAGTTAAACTCAATTTTTCTTTCACATTATTTTCTCAAATCTCTCTAATAGAGATAATTCATTTTTATAACTTAAAGCAACTCTGTCAGAATGAATTAATGCCTCCCTTGAACAATTTGTGTCCAAAATACTTACCTGTGACATCCTCAGGATCAGTTTTTACCTTAATTTCTGTAGGCACTTACTGAAAGGACAGTGGAAATCCAGGACTGCAATCTGGACTCTCATACTTAAGATTTAAGGATCATTTATATACAAATTCTGTAGCACTGGTAGTATAGGTAAAAAAAAATTTAAAAATAGGCTACTACCCACTTCTACTTTATAATTTCAAACATCTGTCTATATTTTTCTTAATTCTAGTCATTCTTAATTTTTAAAAGCTGAGTCCCTTTGGTAGGTATATTCTTTTCCCACTAGAATAGAAATTCCACAGAGGAGACAAAAATCTATTTTGTTTATCCCATTTGTCACTGGCTGGCAAATACCAGGAAGTAGGTGATTATTTGTTAAATAAATTTTTAAAGAATGAATGAACCAAGACCCTGATGATTAGAAGACTGAGAAAAACTTTGCAAAACAAATGTGAGTGCAGGGGCTGGGGAGATGGCTCAGTAGAATAAGCACTTCCCTGGCAAGTGCAAGCACCTGAGTTCAATCCCTGGTTCTGGAAAAAAAAATCCTTTCCTCAATTCAAATCTTAAGGGGCCAGGGAGATGTTTCAGTGGAATAAGCACTTCCTTGGCAAGGGCAAGAGCCTGAGTTCAATACCCAGTTCTGCCAAAAAAAAAAAAAAAAAAATGTGAGTGCAATAAGGCCAGATTGCATAAAGTTTAGGAGTACTCATCTAAACCTCCTGTAAGGGCACATTACCTACACATGTAGTTAGAAAGTGCTTTTTTACTGCAGCAATATTTTAAGAGTTTCCAGTTTCTCATATGAATGGCTTTGAAAAGTAGTTTCCTTTTCACAATGAGCAATAAAATTAAGGCCGATGGAAAAAATTGAAATTCATGAAGAAGTACTACTGCCAATTTATCCATGAAGTCCTGGGATAAAAGGGCACCACAGAGGAAAGAAAGAGAAGAAAAGTAAATAATTTTATGCTAATTTCAAGTATTCTGCAATTATTTCAGATATCATGCAAAATATTTTATGTTTTTCAAAAATTATAAACACAGGGAATATGACACAGAGTTCCATAGTATTTTATGCAATTCAAGTATCAAAGATTTTTTTTAATATTCAGATTATTTGTTGTAGCAAATCCTCTTGAAGGAAAATAAGAAATGCAAGATTTGTGTGCAAAGGTAAATCATAGAATTATAGAAAAAATTAAGTTCTTATGTAAATCTTTAGCAAATAGGAATAAAAGTTATTCAAACTGTGCTTGATAGGATTATCTACAGAAAACAGAGCTAAAGGTAGTGCACGGATGCAGGAAAGATTTATTTCAAAGAATTGGTTCTTGCAATTTCAGGGCTGGCCAGAGTAAAATTCTTAGGATAGGTTCATGGTCTAGAAATCCTGAGAAGATTTAATTTTATAATTCAATGGCAAATG
This sequence comes from Octodon degus, assembly GCF_000260255.1. Lineage (NCBI taxonomy): Eukaryota > Metazoa > Chordata > Mammalia > Rodentia > Octodontidae > Octodon > Octodon degus. Next base: position 3,838,784 of record NW_004524762.1, on the reverse strand, counting down.
CAGTCTCCCTCCTTTTATTCAGGGACTGTTCAGCTTTGTCTATTAAGACCTTCAAGTGATTTGATGAAGCTACCCAACATCAAGGAGGGCCATTTACTTTTCTTGAAATTTACTGACTACATCATTATTTCATCTGAAAAATGTCTTCAACTTCAACAAAAATGTCTTCAAACACATCCAAGTGTGTTTGACTAAATACCTACACACCCAGGCTTAACCCAATTTCATCAAATTAACCATCACATCAGCCATCATTCATCCTTGAAAGGATGCTCAGAAAGTCAATTTACCAATCATCTCAGTCATTTTCTCAATGCTGAGACAAAATGACAACGCTTGTAACTCACAGGAAGAGAGGTCTCTGTTGGCTCCGGGTTTCAGCCCACCATCAGCAGGTTCCAACACAGAAAAGGCAGGGTGGGAGCCCTGTTGGAAGAAGCTGCTCACGTCATGGCAACCAGGAAGCAAAGTGCAGATGGCAGAGCAAAGGAGGAGATGTCCCGAGGTCTGCTTCCACTGGCCTGCCTCCAGCCAGGCCGCAGTCCCTAACAGCAAAGTTAGCTTATTCAGCAAGCTAAGTACCAATCACCTGAGTACCCAATCACCTTCCAAAGCCCTATCTCTGAACACATGTAATATGTGCTGTATATTCTATATCTAAACCATGAAAAAAAAATTTTCTTTACTGTTTATATAAAAGTTTTGAGCTGAAGTTAACAAAATGCTCTTGACAGTAAAGAGACAGAAAATATCAGACAATATATTTTTCTTTTGATTTCCAAGCATATAATATCTTGTTCCAGACTAATGTATCTCATCCTTCAGGGATGTATATTATCTTATTATCTTACTCACTTTGCATCCTATGCAATGTCTCTCAGTTAAACTGAGAATTGTGTTTAAAGAACTCAGACAGATAATTGTCATCATACATCACTCAGCTCATTTGATTTCCTTCCCTACTCTACAACATAAAAGGATTTAGTAATAATCTCTATTACCATAGCAGTGGTACAACACTTAGTAGGTAGACATTCACAGACAGAGGCCAAGAAAGCCTCTTTATGAAGTGGATAATATTCAAAAGATGAGTTTAATACAATAGTCAATATCTGCTGCAAATATGGCTGCAGCAAATGAAAACTGTGTATGAAATGGGAAAATGTGCAGGTGTGCTCAATGGGTAATAGTCTAAAGGAGGCTGTAAAGAAGTTTCGGGAACCATGACTACAGAAAAGCAAGCAGGAGAACATAATACAAGCAGTTTGCACTTTAAAAGAATTGGGGTATTGTTGATAGTTTCAGAATTAAAGCACACGGTGGTCAATGTGGTATCTTAAAGAAAGGGGAAAAAGTGTTCTGGCCATGTGAGACTGTCCTTTTAAAACTAAAGAACTTGATCCTTTTCTTATGTCTCCCTTTCCTATTCTGAAATCACCAACAGAGTAGTCCAATTTCATGTACAAATTATACAACATTAAGCTGCAAATCCACACACTACCAAAAACCTAACTTAGAAGTAATTTTGTCATAAAATGATTTCAATGAAGTTGTCACAACTAATACTTTTTATTGCATTTGTACACTATCACTTGTCAGAAGAAAAATTTAAACAGGAAAACGTGGGCTGCAGAGAGCCTCATTAAAATGAACTATGTCTCTAGAAAAAAGGAAAAACAGATTTCAAAATTAAGAAAAAAGGGACAGGCAGTACTAACTGTCACATTTAATCTTCTAGAAAGGAAGCTAGAGCTGGTGTCTTGCAGTTTATCACAAGAAGTGAAGAGCAGACATTTTATTTTTTTAATATTTTGAGCTTTACTTAACTTTAAGTTGACACATAATGATGCATATTCATAGTGCATAGTGTGTTGTTTCAACATATAGTGTATGATGACTGAATTAGGTATTCAGTGTATACATTGCCTCAAACATTTATCATTTTATGATGCAAAATTTCAAATCTATCTCCTAGGTGCTGTGAAATTCATATGGTACCACTGTCCCTTGTAGTCACCCTCTTCTGCTATAGCAGTTTGGAACTTATTCTATTTAATTGGAACTTTGTACCCATTGATTTATGTCTCCCATCCTCTGTCTCCCTTAAACTTCACAGTTCTGATTTCCCTCATTGAAACTCTTTGCTTTCATAAGATCAATTTTGCTTTTTTGCATTCTACATATGAGTGAGATCAAAAGCATTTGTCTTTCTGTGCCTGGCTGATTTCGCTTAACATAATTTCCTCCCAGTTTATCTATGTTTCAATAAAGGACAAGATCTAATTTTACAATATTGATGAAAGAAACCAAAGAAGACAAAGTAAATGTGTAAATATCCTGTGTCCATGGACTGAAAGAATTAACCTTGTTAAAATATACCTATTATCCAAAAGAACTGCATAGATTTAAATATTCAGTACAATCCCTACCTAGTTTTGAAATATTCAATAAAGCTATAGTATCAAAAATAGTATTATACCTGCATAAAATAGGCATAAAGACCAATGAACAGAAAACAAAGAAATTTACAAGTCATAGTCAACTGATGTTTGAACAAAGTGCCAAGAACAAAGATTGACACACGATAGATGTTTCAATAAATGGTGCATGAAATGCAATGCCTACGTGCTGCAGAAGTAACTAGGTTCTGTCCCACACTGAATATCAACTCCAAGACAGGTGTGGTGGCGCATACCCCGGCAGGAGGATCGCTGCAAGCTTGATGCCAGCCTGGGCTACATAGCGAGTTCAAGGTCAGCCTGATCTGCATAGCGAGATCCTGTCTTAAAATGTATATATCACTAGAACAAAGATTTAAATCCAGGACCAAAATCTACGAAAATGTAGTACTTAAAGAGCAATAGTAGAAATGTTTCATGAGACTGGTCTAAAATAGAGAGATGAGAGTTTATCAGACTAAGAACTTCTGCACAAAAAAAACCAAATCAATAAATTAAGGAGACAATCTACAGAAGAAAACATTTGTAAATATTCATCTGATAAAAGATTAATAGTCAGAATATATAAAGATATCAAATTCTATAGGGAAAAAAGCCCTCATTTTATTTTAATCTTTTATTTACTTATTTACTTGGTACAGGGCATGCCATGTAGTACCAGGGATCGAACCTGGGTCCTTGAGCTTGCCAGGCAGGTACTTAGACCACTGAACTATCTCCCCAACTCCCCCCAAGTCTCATTTTACAGTGGTGCTATGGTTGTGTCTAGCTGTCCCCGCAGAGCCTCATGCAGTGGCGGGCCGGCTTCTGGAGTTTGTGACTGATCATCAGGGTGTAGGTGCTGCACCGCCCTGGGCAGGTAACTGCAGTACAGAACAAGGAGGGAGCCAGGCTGGCCACAGCCCGGGCTGCTGCTCTGTGCCCGCCGCCAGGGAAGGCTGCCCTCTGCCCTGCGCCGCTCTGCCTTGGAGCCAGCCGAGAGGGGACTGAACCGTCCACTGACTGCGAGTGAAATAAACCTTCCCTCCTTCATTATGGGTGTCAGGTGTTTGTCCCAGCAGCAAGAGAAGAGTAACTGAGCCAAATGGGCAAAAACCTGACTAGGAATTTCTAAAATAAAACATGTAAGCGGCTAACAGATACATGAAAAACTGTTCACCATCACTAATCATTAGAAAAATTCAAATCAAAACTACAAGTAGATATTATCTCATTTTCATTCAAAATGACTACCACCAAAAAGACAAAAACAGAAGGATTTTTTTTTTTTTTTTTTTTTTGCTCCGCATGCCTTCAGGGCAGGTTTGGCCGGCTTGAGTTGTGGGGATTGAACCACAGCAACCTGAGCCTGACTGCTTCGTTGAAGCAGTCACTTAAAGAACTGAGCTAAGGGGCAGGCCCCCAAAAGACAAAAACATACTGACAAGAATGTGGAGAAACGGGCGGGGAGACAGTTCAGTGGGATAAGTGCTCCCCTGGCAAGTACAAGGGCCTGAGTTCAATTCCCGGTTCTGAAAAAAAAAAGAATGTGTGAGAAAGATAAAGTCACTTGCTTTTGGTTGGAGTGTAAATTAGTGCAGTCATTATGGAAAGCAGTATGGCATTTCCTTTCAACATTAAAAACAGAGCCATCAGGTGCTCCAGCCGTTACTCTGTTGGGTATATGTCCAAAGGAAGGAAATCGGCGTGTCAGAGAGACGTCGCCGCTCACATACTTCTTGCCGCATTACTCACAGTAGCCCAGATGGAGAATCAGCCTTCATCCATCAGCAGATGAACCGATACAGCGTGGTACGCAGAGACATCAGAATGCTACTTAGAAGAAATGATAAATTTTTCAAAGCATCCAATAGTGCAATTGTTATTTAGAAAAGAAAGAGTGTTGTACCGGGAACAGCAGAAGCTGCTTTAGGGTCTAAGCAGTTTCTGAGCTCGCTTCGGCAGTGCATACTCTACGCTGTCCTTCCGCCTGGGGCGGCATGAAGCCTCATTTCCAGGCCCGCAGTTTTTCATCTGTAATTGGCTGTGCGGGGAAAAGAACCCTTTGCCACCATCGGTGGCGGTGTAAACTGGTAAAATCACTATATTTTGGGTGAGCAAACTTACACAGAACTTATGAAACAGGCCTTTGCGGTAAGAGCTATAATTTAAAAGCACATAATGCCGTGTATTTGTTACATGGAATGAAAAGCAAGTGGTAGCCCGAATTGTGGCCTGTATTCTTTAAAAGATGTTTTAAAGCAAGTAAAGTAACTAGGCTTTCACAGTGTCTAAAATGCTTATGATTTCCAAAGAACAAATTTCATATCATGCAATAGCAAAAGCAAACAAAAAAGTTAGTGTGTCACTCTTAATAGGAAATCTTTGGTTTTACATTTAACTATATTTTATGTTTAAAATTACTTTTTATGGCTGGGGATACAGGCTCAGGAGCACAGCGCTTGCCTGGCAGGTGCAAGGTCCTGAGTTCAATTCCTGGTAATAAAATTACTTTACAAAAATCTGAATACTACAAAGATGAATAGCACATCAAATAATTTCCAGCATTGCCAATTATGGGACCGTTGCCTCAGAGTGGATCTGTGATGAAGCTATCGGCATTTGTGGTACATAAACGAGAATTAATTGCTAGTTCTTAGATATACTTTTTTATCTTTTGGCAGACGTATTGAGATAAAATTTATCTAGCATAAAAGCCACCAGTTCTCGCTCTTCCATCCAATTGCCTTGTAATAGCAGAACTGTACGAGGATCACCAGCGTCCAAATTAAGAACACTTCTATTGCCCTAACAGGAAATGCTTCGCCCATTTTCGGTTTCTCTCATTATGCTGCTTCCTCCCGCCTCCGTTTCTAGGCAAGTGCTAATCTACTCTAGGCTTTATTACACCTGCGTGTCGTAGATATTTCTGGACTTATCACCTCACCCTGGGTCTTTTTTCTTTTTTTTTCTTTTCAGTACCAGGGATTGAACTCAGGAGCTTGCACTGGCCAGGCAGGCGCTTATTCTACTGAGCTATCTCCCCCACCCTACCTCAGCCCTACAGAGCTTAAAAAACATATTTGTGAAGTTTCTCCACAGTGCAGCGCACGGCAGGATGGGTCCTTTCCACTGCTGAATCTCCTCCTCTTGTCTGCGTTCACCACATACATCCTTCCATTTCATCAGTTGGTTGACGTCAGGGTGGAACATACATTGTGGCTGTAGTGAATAAATGCTGCAATGTGTGTTCGTCCTTCTAAGGACAGATTCCACTACTTCTTTTGGCTACATCATTAGTAGTAAAATGTTGAGTGGTATATTAAGTCTCCAGTTTTGTTTTGTTTCGTTGTGAGACATAACAGCTTTAGTAAATGGCAAGAAGTATTTATTTATGTATTTATTTATTTATTTATTTATTTATTTATTTATTTATTGTGCCACAAGAGATTGAAACCAGGACCTTCAAACTGAGCTATATCGTCAGGCCTTTTTTAAATTTTTATGCTGAAACAAGGTCTCACTAAATTGCTAAATTATCCTCACTGGGCTGTAACTTCTCTGGGCTTCCCAGAGCTGTGGGAGTACATGTAGGCACCACTATATCCAGGCTTCAAGAAACTGCCAAGCTATTTTTTTAAATGACTGTTCTGGGCTGGGTAGATAGCTCAGTAGTCTAAGCACCTGCCTGGCAAGTGCGAGGACCCGAGTTCCATCCTCAGTACCTCATGCCCTGCTGGCCACCGAAACCAGGTGTGGTGGCACACACCTGTAATCCCAGTGCTGGTGAGGCTGAGGCAGGAGGATTGTTATGAGTCTGAGCTGTGTAGCAAGACCCTGTACCAAATAAATAAATAAATAAATAAATAAATAAATAAATTTTTAAATGGCTGTCCTGTTTTACATTCTTACAGGCAATACCTAAGAATTCCAATCTTTCCACATCTTTGCTAAGACTTGTATTTTCTGTCCTTTCAGTTATAATTATCCTAATGTAAAAAATTTTGATTTATATTTCTTTAAAAACTAGTAACATTGTGTAACTTTTCAAGGGTTAATTTGTATGTATTGTTTTGAAAATGTTTATTCTAAATTGTGCCCACTTGTTACTTTATTATGTAATTGTAGGTATCACTTGTAAACTTTGGAGAAAGTGTCCTGATGGAACATATTATTTTCAAAAACTTTTCTTCCAACCCATTTAATGTATTTATCATGTATTTTGAAGCACAGACATTTTTAACTTGATTTAAGTATTTCTCAGTTTAATTCTTATATTTTGTATGATTCCATGGTTCTATCTAATACTGCCTAAATCAAGATCATAAAGACTTAGTCCTATGCTTTTCTTTGTTATTTTCTAGAGTTGATTTTTTGGGGGGTGTTAAATAATACAGGTGCAAGTGCTTTTGAGAAACTTAGATGGGAGGGAAAACTATGTAAATGATCTAAAAGAAAGTGCAGACTCAGCAACCCATTTATGCACAGTAAAATTTATAACATCTATTTATACAGATAGAATGTAAATAGTATGGGGCTTTTATGAAATGTATTTTTAAGCATCAGGCTCAGAACTGAGGAAGACTAAAACAAGAATACTATAAGAAAATCTAAGGCTGGCAAGATAGCTCAGCCAACTAAGCTCCTGCTTAGGCAAGTGCAGGGAACAGAGCTGGCGAGCAGAGCTGGCCACCAAGAACATACGTGGTGGTGCACGTCTGGATTTCCAGTGCTGGGGAGACTGAAAACAGGAGGATCACTATGAGTCTGAGTTGCATAGTGAGACCCTGTGCAAATTACAGAAAGAAAGGAAGAAAGAAAATCTAAACACTGAAGGAAACTAAAAAAGCAAGCACATACCCAGCTCTCCCTCAGGTTACAGCTGAGCAATTTAGCAGACAATCCATAATTTAACAAGTATTCTAAATAGTATGGGAGATAGGCACAATTGTCTGTAAGTCTAGCACTCTGGGAGCCTGAGGCAGGAGGATTCCAAGTTCCAGCTCAGCCTGGACAATTTAGTGACTCAGCAAGATCCTTTCTCAAAAAATGAAAGAAGAAAATTCAAAAGGCTTGGAAATGTAACAATGTGATGGCCATGGGTTAAGCCCACAGTATCACAGAAAGAAGAAAAAGAATAGAAATTCGAAATAGTGACTTAATCTGGAAATGTACTCAACTATACTCATACACTGGAGTTCAAGAGAATAATCATAGTTTACTCAAGTGTTATGAATACCAATGAGCTGATTCATAATTTTCATCTTACCATGAAGTAGGATATGGTTACATTCCATATATAACAGCAATAAATAACCTTTCCAGATCCACAGAAATTTAAGATGTCTTATTTAGAATACTCCACAAATTCCATCTATAAAGCTTTGTAATGAAATCTACTCCCATGACCATTGCTTGAACGTATCTAGCAACTCACTCGCCGCCTGTCTCTACAGCCTTTTATTCTTTGGTGAGTTGGAAAGGTTGTCACTAGATAGGAAAAGGTAGTTTAAGAAATATAGGAGAAATGGCTATCAATTGTGAAGGTTAATACATTTTGAAGCAGAAAAATCAAAGTTTCATTTACAGAACATTAAGTTCTAGAATTTCACAGTCTGAAAAACTAGTCTACATAGCATGCTTGTGCAGCTGAAGGACTTAGAGAGGCTGTTCAGAAGTTAGAATGCAGTCTGTGACTTACCTATAACTTGAACTTACCGTCTATGGTTTCATCTTAGTTAAGGGGGTTAGATGCCATACAAATGTTTTACAACGTTAAAGTAATGTTTGTAAAAAAAAAAAAAAGAAAGAAAAAAGAAAGAAAGAAAGAAAGAAAGAAAGAAAGAAAGAAAGAAAGAAAGAAAGAAAGAAAGATTTTTTTTCTGATTTCAACACTTAACAGTGTTGGGCTCACAAAATACTTATTAATTATCACATTTGTAAGTATTCAGTTGAACTTGTCCTCATCATTTTAGTTACCTGTGAAAGCTCAGCCTGCTGTCTCTTCAGAGCTAAACCACCTGTATCCTAAGTTTCCCCTTGCATCTGGTTTAAGTTTTTTGGAACTTTCCTATCTAATACCATAATAACTTTTTGCAATTTCAGAGATAGGTTAAAGTATTCTAAAGACAATATGAAAAATTTAAAATATTTTTAAAATATAGTATATTACATAAGAAGAAAATTATTATCTTTGGAAAAATTTTCAAGCAAATTTTCTAATTCAAAAGAGATTTAAAAAATCAAAGAATTCCATGCAATTCAATTGGCTCAGATGGAACTTTTCTTGTGTCACACATACTATGTACATAACACCATATAAGACACAGATCTTACATTGAGAAATTCATAGATCAATAGAAAATAAGCGCTATGTGATACTTTGATATTAATTATATTTTAAATAATTCACACATATTAAGTGACAAGTTCTTTATTTTTGTCAATACATTTAGTTCTCATAATAACCCTTTACGATAAGTGCTGCTATGCAAACATTAGATGACTAGGAAAACTGAGTCACAGAGAAGTGCAGTGGTCTCCCATTCAGGCAGCTACTGTGGGCAGAGCTAGTCCTGAGCCAGGCCTTGCCCACTAAGACCTAGTATCGTATTGTGATCCCTCACGGGTCTAACGCTCAGCTAATTGAAACTTGGATAATTTATTTCTTTTTAATGGTATAATACCAACATGAGAAATGAAAATTTTCTGGTTATTGAACAGTAAATCCATTTTTGATCTTTGAAATATCTTTAATACAATTTAAAGATTGTACATACTTTTACAAATGTATGACATTATCCAAACCTTATTTTATTTGACTGAAATTTGCTTATAAAAGTGCAAGCATCTGCCAAAGCATTTGCAGATGTTTTAAAAATTAATTTTATTGAGAAACAAATAGCAATGAGACAGTTTCAAAACCGACTAGTAGGACAGTTTCAATAATTAATACATTGTTTATGGTTGTCTTTGTAGTAGTTATTCATAGTACAAGATGCAGACATGATATCCTGTCCAAAAACTATTAGTACAACTCTTTCTTCTCATTGAATTAAGAGAAAGTAGTTGTATATGTATCCTATTTTGTATATACAGCTATAAAATGGTCCTTCATTTATATCCCCATTATTGTTTAGTTTTGTCAGAGATGGGTATTCCATTGCCATTTAAATATTTTAGGTGTGTGAATTCAGCAAAATAATCCAATATAGTCCAGTAGTCCATAATAGTAGTGGGTTGTCCATAGGAGTGGCACTGCCAGAAGTTGTTAATAGGAGCCTTTTACAGCTTAGCATATTAATATGGCTTTGCTTTTTATATTTCGTTTCTATACTTTTCTGCTGGATGGTTAAGACCAAGGTAAAGCAAGAACTATATAATGAGAAATGTATCTTCTGTATCTGACAAGGTCAGTCAAATCCCCTTAGGATTTATCCTGAAACACTGTACCACAGTTTGTATCCTTTGTCAGTGTCAGCCATCTGGATGAGTCACAGCCATTGCTTGGCCAATGTGCTCTCTGTGAAATCCTGAGAGAATGCTTTCTCACCATGTCACTCTCCTTAGGCACACTCTACATCATCGATCACTTTCCTTTGCGGCTACATAATCTCCTTGATCAGAAAATTTGGGACACAACTGAGTTACAGGATGTTACAGTACAGATTCTTCTATGTCCTGAGTCCTCACTGACCTTGAAAGGCTAGGGCCAAAATGTGGGCTGTCCTTGCAGTCCTTCTTTTTCTCTAATTTTTGATCATATACATGTATTTTAAAAATCTCTTAGAGTATACTATACTGAATTCTTCAAGTTATAGAACTGATTTGTAAAACTAGATAAGTGTAGAGTGAGCATATGTTACCTATGGACTGAACTCTATGACAACAAATCCTACTTAAACCACAATTTATCAGATTTAAAGTGTTAAAATCATAATTAAGAAAGAAATATGGGGGCCAGGGAGATGGCTCAGCAGAATAAGCACTTCCCTGGCAAGTGCAAGGACCTGAGTTCAATCCCCAGTTCCACAAAAAAAAAAAAAAAAAAAAAAGAAAAGAAAAGAAAAAAGAAAGAAAGAAAGAAATACTTAGTAATTATAGGACTATGTCCAAACTACAAATGAAAGTAGTCAAACAGGATTAGGCAAATAAGGGGCGCTGAATTTAATGTGTGGAAACAAGCACACACTATCATAAGAAATTGTAGGTGCATAAGCAGATGCAAAATTTGCACACCCTATGCCAATGTTATCAATTGAAGTTTCATTGTAATTTTTTTCTTTTCTGAGACAGGGTCCCACTGTGTAGTTCAGGGTGGCTTTGAACTCACTATGTAGTCCAGGGTGGCTTCAAACTTTCAGCAATCCTCCTGGCTCAGCAATCCTCCTAGAATTACAAGTATGTGACACCACTCCTGAATTGTTGTAATTATTGTTTTTATTTTGTTTTTGCCTATTAGAATTTAATTTAGGGAGTGTTGAGGTATATCCTCAGCTCCTCTGTAAAGTTTTAAAATTTTATTAGTATATGTTTGTAATACATACTAAATACATCAATTTGGGAGTATTATGACTTGTTTAGAGTCTTCCCTCATGTGGTCACAGGTGGGAAATTCTGGAGATAGCTGAGTCTAGAACGTGTAACTGTAGCATAGATTCATTGTGCAATGCTAGGTTTAAAACAGTAGGATTAAGGGTGTGAGCACTACCCACCCTAAGTAGTCTGGATAAAATAAATGGGGCAGAAGGATTCTGTTAAGGTTTCTTGTTGCTTTTGCTCCTTTCTGCCTGCCATCTCCTCTGCCATGCCTGTCTACCGTACCACCCTGCCTTGGAGACAGCTGATTATGGACAGAAACCTCTAAAAACTGAGCCAAATGAATCTTTCCTCTCTTATCTTGCAAATGTTCGGTAGGTGTGTCAGTAACAATAAAGTCACTACAACAGGGGGAATTAGCACATAGATTATTTTACTACATTGCCCAGGCCTGGAACTTGCAATCTGCCTGCCTCCTCATCAGGGATTATTGGCCCTGCTACCATACTGGCTCGACAGATGGCTTTGAGCATCATCTTGCCACATTCCTGTTGCATATGTTCGATTTCAAGTGAAATTAAAGTCAGTGGGCACCTTGTGCAGTGTTCTGCCCCCCACCCCCGGCTTGCTTGTGTCTGCTTTGCTGACAGACTTGCATTTGCTGTTGCTATTGCTAGTACAACTTTTAAAATTATGCAGAAAATCATATGAAAACTTTTTGATCTTACAAATTGCATTAAAATCATCTCTAATAATCCTAGTTAAATTTATTCACATTGAAGAACATGTGCTGTAGCAGAAGAATGTGTATTTGGATTACAGTGGATAACATCGATAGCTTTACCATTATAATCATTTAACTTATGCACCTTCTTCCTTTTCTATTAAGCATGCAAATATATGCATTCTTCAGAGAAAAATATTTTTCTAGATTAATGCTAATTATTGTTAGTAGCATGTGAGTAATTTCGTAGCGGTTACTGGTTTCCTTTCCAGAACACAAATATTCCAGAGGTTTTTTATACATTTCTCTTTGCAATTTCAGCATGAGCAAAATTTTTCTTCTTTCATTTTCATCAACTTTAAAGCAAGATTAAAAAATTATGAGACTACTAGTATAGTTTTTGCTCCCAGTAGCCATAATTTAAGAATGAAAGATTAACTGAAGTTCAAAATTACTAAAATAACATCATGAAGGTAGATAGAAAATGGTACTTTTTCTGGTCATGATATGAAATTTTTTTGTCTAATTTAAGAATTCTTCATTGACTTTCAAAAAGTCATCATTGGTTTTCCTCTCAAAGCTCTGATTTGAGTAACAGATTAACTTTCCCCAAAACATCACAACCCGAGAAAATGACTTATTATCATGTAATATTGTCCAATTTAGTACTAATGAGAAGTCAAACATTTTGTGTTTTTGTTCCTTGCAGTGATGAAGGTTTAGTTTGCTAATCCTTTTAAATCTCTTCCTTCTTTGAGTAGACTCATTTTCATATGAAAACAGTTAGTGGATATTTTCCTCAGGCATTGGCGCTTCCAATTTGCAGAGCAGTGGGCTAGGCTTTGCTTTTCTATTGTTTTTCATCCCAAAAATCTCTTCAGAGGGCAGCAGAAGCAGAGGTAGTCAGTTTGGTCTCTACTTTTAGTAAGAGGATACTGGAGAAGAACTTTAAGCAATATTAGCAACAATTGCTTGCACCCACACAGATCTGGATTCACAGCAATTACACATATGCACATTTTCACCGAACCATCTAGGCCTTCTCCCTTGGTCTTTGATCTACCAAGCCCTGAACATGCTCTGCTGTTTTGTATTTCCCATGGTGCAGCTGATAACATCAGACATTTACAACCAAGTGCGGCTGAGTGCAGCGCTAAGCGGCTTCAGGTGGCGCGATGTTATCAACGGTTATAAGAGTAACAGAATTCCTGGGCTTGGCCTCTGTCTTGGCTTGTAAAGTGTCTTTCAGTTCTACCTCTCACAAGCTTTTATGCAAAAGGTAACTCAGTATCCAATTTGCAGTGTTATTAATTCCCAGGAATTTTTTTTTTAAAAGAGTGAAGGATTTTCAAACAAGAAGATCTGGAAACAGACCACAGAACTGTAAAATTATATTTGTCTGTTGAAAATAACTCTAACTTTTCACTGATAAATTTATATTAACAACAAGTTACAATCATTTTAAACAACTTGTAAGGACCTCTTTGTGAATGTTTTAAATGTAAAGGAATTTTTTCTCACTCCTTCCAGGTACCAGAGTCTTGGTTCCTGAATGTGGGCCTCAGCTTGCACAGCCTGGCTGAACGTAACAGCTAACCCCAGAGTACAGAGCGGCTGAAGGAGAAGGAAAGAAAATGAGAGTTTTCTCCTCAGTGCCTGTGTACTTCCTCTCTGAGGATCAGTACCTGGAAGCCATAAGAAATACAGACATCCTGGGAGAAAACGAGACCATGCAGCCGAGGGCTCTAAACTGTTTTTCAGACTCCTAAGCCAACCCACTCCCAGCAAGTGACCCGACATGTCACATCAGCACCTGGGGAGCAGTCGGCTTCTAGGCAGCCTGCAAGGAGACAGCTGCACAAAGAAACTGCTCACAAATGATATTCAGGGATCCTTCTTTATAATATAGTTAATGTTCCCTGAGAAAGAAAATGGTAACAAGACTGCTGTATCTTTTACCCACAATGCACTAAGAGGGTAGATGTTAAAGGTCCTCGCCACACACAGACGCACATCCATGGAAACCTAAGTGTGGCAGTAGGTGCATCGACTCGCTTGATTGTGGCAATCATTTCACAGTCAGCATGTTGTACACCTTGATTATACACAATTCTTAGCAATTTACCTCAGTTAAGCTGGAAGAAAAGATTATTATACATGTTACATATGTATTATCTATAAACCCAAGAGTGGTGGTAAAATGTTTAAGTTTATGTAACATTTGCCTAAAAAGGAATAAGACACCATCATCATCATCATCATCATCATCATCATCATCATCATCATCATCATAAATAAAGACAGAAAATACAGACATCACCCTTGCTCATTGCAGTTCTTTTTTTTTAATATTTATTTATTTTTATTTATTACATTTATTTATTGTGTGTGTGTGTGTGTGTGTGTGTGTGGCCAGCTCAGCCCACCAGGGGGCGGGCTGGCTGGCATGTGGTGCTGGAGGATTGAACCGTGGTCCCTGTGCTTTGCCAAACTTGTTTCAAGTAGGTGCTTTAGACCACTGAGCCATCTCTCCAGCCCCTGCAGTTCTGACCTAGCGTAGGCTTCATAGCACATGGTTGCCAGGTACACAGAGTAGAGTTTATCGAAAATATTAAGGAAAAGAATGCTCCACCTTAGAAGTGTTTCTCATTTAAAAATTACTAAATTAAAGTAGTACCTCGATTACGTCTTTAGAAAGCCCTTACGTTTCCCCCAACTTCCTTCAGTTTTACTGATTCCTTGCATCTGTGTCATTTGTATCCTCTTCTCTCTGAGTTTGAATAGGAAATCAATAATTAAAACTGTACTGCTATACATTAAAAAAATTCAGGGCCAAAGCAGATTGGAAGTGATATGCTGACCTTTCGGGCTAGGCCAATTTACTTCAGACAAAGTGCTAAGAACATTTATCTATGCAGTGATTAAGGGCATTATCATATCCCAAGTCCCTAAAGTCCTTCTTGCCTCTCATAGCAAGGTGCATTAGCCAACTAATAGTATTTCCAGATAGAAAAATGGAAAGGAAAATGCTGAGCACGGCAGAGAGAAGGGCTTAATAGACTTGTGTACATACATTAGCCACTGCCTCAGGATTGATTTGCCGAGTGCCGCTGCCAGTTCCCTCTCAGGGAGTCCATCCTTAACACGTCCTCTCACCCCTCCAGCATCCACCCCCCAAACATCTAAGAAGCTTTCTAAGTAGATGACTCAACTTAATGTAGAATTTAAACAAGATGAGACAAATAAATGTCTCATTTTCTCAGCTGATGTCAGCAAATAGGAGCTTCTACGTAGTGCTTCCTGTATGGCGTTCATACTTCTAACAAACAGAGCAACAACAAATGCTGAATTCTTGAAGAATTCAGAGGAAAACAAGAAAATAAAGCCTTTCTCCTGTGCCTATACAATGACAAACTCTTAAATTCTGAAAGTTTTTGTGAGCTTTTAAACAACCAAGGTAGATGTCACTAGGCTGATACACAAGAAATGAAAAACTATAAATGCTTTCATTTAGTCATTAAAATTGCTTTCTCTTCTCTGTTGTTTCATACCACTTATCAATATAAGAACCAAAAATGGGGCTAAAAATGAGTTGCTTTTTTCCCTCTTGCTTAAGGGCAGAGAGAACATAGGTTAAGATCTCCAAACTTAAACACTGAGATTTGTGCAGTGACTTCTCATTAACCTACCATACTTGTAGGAAGACTCTCTAAAGATGGCATTTATAGGGGCCAGGGAGATGGCTCAGTAGACTAAGTTCTTGTCTGGCAAGCACAAGGGTCTGAGTTCAATCCTCGGTAATATGGCACTTGGAAGAATCATTTAAATTTTTTATTTTTTTTGGCGGAACTGGGTATTGAACTCAGGCTCTTGCACTTGCCAGGGAACTGCTTATTCCACAGAGCCATAAAAGTCATTTGTATTACATTATTTTTTAAGTTAAGGGGTAGATAATGTATTCCCCCTGAGTAAGTCATGGACAAAAGTATTATTCAAAAAAAAAAAGAAGAAAGAAAA
>NW_004524762.1:3803754-3822967 GCF_000260255.1 Octodon degus | reverse complement strand
AAAGAAAGAAAGAAAGAAAGAAAGAAAAAAAGAAAGAGACTTCTATAGACCAGTCCTTCCATATGTTACCCTTACTCTAATGCTACTTCAAAAGCAGATGAAACACAGCTTAAAATGGCTTCCACTCAAATAAAAATTGTATTCTATGATTGCTTTACCTTAATATAGTTGAGGTTTAGACATGAAACAACTTTTCCATTGCTTAATCAGCAATGTCTTATGGACACTCTCCTTGCTCTTTAGATAAAATTTGAGCTAGGATATTTCAGTGTTACTCACGTTCTTCCTCTTACTCCAGCTTCACTGCTGGTTTCCCACTTGTTTTACCAGCTTGGAACTCACTCAGGCTTAACTGTTTTACATTTAACTGGGCAACCTTCTTGTATTCCTTTTGTCACTTCTGCTGGCATTGTCAATATCCCTTGTTCTTCTTTCTTCTTCTTTTATCTAACCTACCTAGTGATAACATTACAGTAACCCAGGGTCTTACATTGTTGGATTCTGGTAGAGAAACCATACAACTATGCCTACAGTTCTGCTCCAAACACCCACTTACAGCTGTACTGTTGACCTCACCAGCCACATAGCAGGTGTCTTGGTTACTTTTGTCATGCTGAGATAAACTACCCAACATCCAAAGTTAGAGGATGAGGACTGGGGAGATGGCTCAGTGGAATAAGTGCTTCCCTGGCAAGCTCAAGGGCTTGAGTTCAATTCCCGGTTCCGCAAAAAAAAAAAAAAGTTAGAGGAGGAAAAGTTGATTTAGCTCCCAGTTTCTAGAGGTTCCAGTTCACAGTTGGCTGGCTCAACGGGGGTGGCATGGCAGAGTGGAAACATTCATGGCAAGCAGAAGGCAGCAAGGCAGCTGAGCAGTGGAGAAGCAGAAAGGAATAAGCAACCACCACAGCCCCATTTCCGTCCATTACACTATATCCAGGCTACACGCTTGTAGAAGGGAAGCACTCTTCCCCAGGGAGGGCCTTCCTAGTATCCACACTCAGAACTGTGCCAACTAAATCAGTGGATAACTTAGCAATCACACACCCTCAGTCCCAGCATCACAGTCATTTCTATGAAAGCCCTGCTCATGACTGCATGGGGGCCTAGCGGGGAGCATCATACACAGTGAGCAATTCATAACAGTAAGCAATCCTGGCCACCACTTGACGGCAAGTTAAAGCCATCCATTGGGAAACAATTCAGTTGCCCTCCACATTCCTGCTGTTCATGCAAATGTAAATCCCTTTCCCTGGCAGCACTCTTCTCTCCTATTTCAGAGAAATTATGATGGCCAGGTGTTTTCTTTTCTCACTTCCAAGGCTCTCACGTTTGTCTGTCCTTGAGATGATCTTTTCTCCTTCTTTAAATTGTCCTAAGAATTTTTTTTTATCAGTGTTCCCTCCATGTCCTCTGCCTTCATTTTTTTCCTTTCATCTCCTCCATATTCTATCTCTCTTCATCAGACTTGTTGAAAACAAGACTTGTAGAAAGCTTCTCATTTCTCCCTTCATTCTGTTGCAATTTGGCAGGGACTACCTGCTACTGCTCCACAAAACTAATGGCAATTCCAATAGTTGACCCCCCATACTACTTGGGGCAGCTGCATCGTCGTCTCCCTGAAATTCTCTCCCCTCCCCTCACCCTGACCACACATTTCCATGGTTCTCTTCTATCCTGGTATTTCAGTACTTTCCATTTCTGTCTTCTTTTTCATGTCTCTTCTTACTCATCTCTTAAATGCCCATGATGTGACAGGGAGCAAAAGTAGTAGATCCAGGATTCAGAGAAAAATAATAGAAATCTAGAGCCCAGTAATATAGACCTCATATTATGTAGCAGCTCAATCAACACAGTGACTCCAGTGTTGTTCCAAAAAAACAAAAAAAAAAGATTCACATCCTACCCCTAACATTCAATGGGTGGGCACTTTGGATAAAGTTATTGAGCTTCTTTGAGTACTGGTTTTTCTCATCTACAAGAATATTGCAGAGAGCTGCTGGGTGGAGTAACTGGTAATAAATGCTACTTGTTAGGAAAGGTATATATAAATTGTAGTTTTTCAAAATACACCATTGATTACTATATATATAGACAGATAGATATAGATATATAGATGATATATAGATATATAGATATAGATATAGATATTTTTCCAGACAGGGTCTCACTATTTAATTCACGTTAGTCTCAAACTCACAATTATCCTCCTACCTCAGCCTCCTGAGTGCTGAGATTACAGGCGTGCACCACTATACCTCACTCTGCTTTACTGACTTTTATATTTTTTCAAATAGTCACCTTTATGCATGGGACAGGATAGTGAAATTGGCAGCCATTTGAGAAAGCATCTGCTAGGGAAAGAGAGGCATTCTTGTCACAATCCATCTGAACAGCTGACTGAGCTGGTATGTATACTCTGATTCTTCATTAAGAGAATCCCTGTCTTCTGAGAGACACACTGACTGCAGTATCTGCCCAGCACTGTTAGATCGTCAAGCCTCCTTCATGGCCTACACTCTGCAAGGACCAGTGCTTTTGTACATGAGGCTTCCAGGTCATACTCACACCACATCTAATTTCCTGTAATGCCACTTCATCAATGACAGGTCAGAACTGTTCTGTTTTGGTGGGAAGCTTCTTTCTCTAGGCTTATAATTCAACAAAGGAAGAAAGAATCTACAGACTATTTAAGCTCTGGAGAAAAGATCTTTTCTTAAAAGTATAATTACTGCCAGAAATATAGAACAAATGTATGCCAAATATTTTATTTAATTTATTAATTAATGAGGGAGTCAATAAAATAGTATATCTGTGTCAAAGAAGACTTCTTAGAACAATTATATAAAGGTTGTCAGAAAGGCTGAAAAGAATATACAAATGGGTGAAGAACTACAAATCTCTATCTGGTAACCATTAATCAAGTTCTACACACAATTTATTTGTACTTGTATTAACAATAATTTTTGTATAGTTAGCAGCTTTCTGTAACATGAAATTGCAAGATAATTCAAGGACAAAGAAAGAAAACAATAACCCTTATATTACAGTAAATTCTTGCTCATTTTAAATGTTCTATTTTTTTCCTGTACAGTTTATCTTATAATCTCAAGAACAGTTGGTATCCCTCTTGACCTTGTAAGATAGAACATCAAGAAAAAAATATGAATGAGACAGATTAGAATGTGTGAAGAGTCACTAAAATAACATACAGTGGTACCTGTAGTGGATTTTAAAGCCCCTGATTTGTACTCCTCAAGTAGTATTTTGGGTACTACACATTCAGATTTCTTTATGTGAAAAATGATGCTTATTCTCCCCTCCACCCTATTCCTTTTAGAATACAGAGCAGAAACTACAGAAGCAGGGAAAATAATACTTTTGTGGGCCACCCAAATAGCTCAGTGGATTAAAGCACCTGCAAGCAGGCACAGGAAGCGGGGGTTCGATCCCCGGGACTGCCATGCCAGCCCCATGCCCCGGGGCATGCTGAGACAGCAATTGAGACTGGGCGTGGTGTTGTGCACCTATAGTCCCAGCTTTTGGGAGACTGTAAGCAGGCAGATCACTACTAGTCCGATCTAGGAGTGAGACCCTGAAAACCCTGTAGATCTTTTCCTAAAGTACAAAAAAAAAAAAAAAAACCTTTCTGCTTAGAGATGTAACAGAATGGTGGCTGCTCAGACATGCATTTCCCTGTCACCCTGTGCCCGTCTTCCATACTCTGATTGCATCACAGAGCTTAATCAGGCCTTCCCTGGTAATAAGGGTGGTACAAATGGACTGAACACAGGGTGTGATAGAGAATGGCCATCGTCTTTCCAGTGTTTTCCTGAAAACCTCACAGTGGAGCCATGGTCAGAGCTCCATTCACTCTGGCCCTGATGCAGAGCATGAGCTCAGGGCCATGCCACACAGTTTACCCAACTGCAGCGCTGGAAGCGAAGAAAGGTGGTGTCTGTTCTGGCACTCTGTTTAAGTACAATAAAGCCTGGGCCTAGCAAATTGCATGAAGATGGATCACAACCCTCAGCTCTGTGTTTATAACAACATCAGCAATAAACACACATATCTCTTCTTGAAAGGAAAAACCACAGCCACTTTCAGCACCCTGAGAAGATAAATCAATTTTTTAAAACCCACAGGCTATTTAGAAAGAATACAATAAACTCTTCGTGAGATCCCTCTTTTCGGCAACCAGTATCATTGGAGCACTTGGAAAACTACTTTCCCTTTCTTTTCTGGGAAGGAAGCCCATTGCTACCTGTAGCTGTTGCTCACACAGTAGTTACCAGATCAGCCTTTATATTATTTTGCCAGTTTCATTTTAATAACAATACACAAAATCTTGTTTTTTGATTTGATTTCTAGGTGGCTTCTGTGTAAAATGAGGTGGCTCCATAGCTTTCAAAACTCCCAGAGAACTCCCAGAACCTCTGAAGAGACTCACTCTAATAGTTCTCCAAGTAGCTCCTCAGATCTGTGCTTTCTCAGAAAATGTGGACTTGCGCAAAGCTGTGCAGGGAAGACAGTCTCTGGCATTAAGCTGCCCCAAATTCTTTCTCTAATGTAGTAACAATATTCAGGCAAGCGTATCCCTTAACTTCCATTCTGAGGAACTGAGACCCTTGCATTTCTCTAAGATCCTCCTGTAGATTTTATGAAGTTTCTAGTGTCAGAAGCTTTGGCTTCTGTTTAACATACATACACACATACACACACACACACAGAATGACATTTTATTCATTTTATTTTTCCATATTTCACTATTTTTACTCTTCTAATAAATGATCTTTTAGGGATCTTATTATATTTTTGAGTGCTGAATTCATTCCTTACTATCAGAAGAGTAAAATAATCTCTTGCTTTTACAGAGTGCAGAATCTAGATGAAGAAAGTGAAACCAAATGACAATTTCTAAATAATATGTGATACATAATGTTATTTTTGAAATACCAACCAATTCAGCAGCTGGTAAGATTTGGGCTACCTCGTAAGCTTCAGGCAGTCTGCTTGAATAGAAATTGTTCCATTTCTTCCGTTCTGGGCCCCTACCTGGGCCACTGTAATCTTGTAACTAATTTCTAACCTGCGTCAGCTAAATAATTCATGGCCTCAGTGCAAAATGAAATGTACCTTTAAGCTCGCCATAGTGTAAAATATTTTCCTTTCTTCTTTTTTTTCTTTGTTTCTTGACCTATCCCGCTGTTTTACATTTAGTGTTTCATATCGCATTCTGCTAGAACAATGAAGCAGGAGCTGTCCCTCACAGGCACCCAAGGGTCCTGCACACAGGACTTGGCACACACACAGTGGCTTAGTAGAGCAGTTTCTCCAGCTCCAGCTCAATAGCTACAGGACCTACAGCACATGGGAAAAGTAATGCGCTGTGCCTATCCAGGGACAGAGAGGGACAGCCAGCATCTTCTCTTCCTACAGGGCCTCCTTTCCAACCTTCAGTGGACTAGAGACTAGCAGGAGAATATGACCTCTGTGAGGAGGCCTGTGTGGTACATAGTCTGGGATGGGAAAAGCTTGCATGAGCTAAGCTGTCTGGTGCACACGTGATAGGCTTCTCAACTAATGGTGGTTGTTGCAGCCCCTTTCTTTCCCAGCCTCAAGGTACTCTGAAATATTTGCTCTTGCCATTGGCCCGGGCCTTGCGCCTCCCTCTCTCCATGCTCTTGCTGACAATGCTGTGATTGGGATGGAGAAGATGGAGAAGGTCAGATGTTACCCAAGACATCAGAGGCTGGTACCATGGAAATGTCTAGAGGAAGGAAGATGCTGAAGATGGGAACAGAGGATCCATGCCCTTCTTGTGCTTTTCCGATCACTGTTAAAAGGACTGCTCAGAGCATCGAGGTCAAAACCTTGAGCATTAAATCCCTACTAGAAAACCATTTTGAGCTCAGCTCTGTGTGACTTTATTGACTTTCTATCCATATACCCAGTTCTGCTCCCTTTCAGCAGCCTTTGATGATGTTAACTTACTGTGGTCACTTGTTATGCAGAAGAAAAACACTGCATTTTCTTCTTAATCTACTTCAGTCACCATTACTGATGAATAAAGTGAGGGTGTCTAAATCTGACACATCTGAGGTTTCACACTTGCCTTCAGTTCCAGCCCTACCTGTCAGCCCTGCTGCCTGCTCTCTGTTCTTTACAGTTCTCTGCTATAATTGCTGTACTCCCTAAAAGTTTATGCTTTCACAGCTTGGCATGTTTTCTTCCTCACTGGAAAGAGTCTGTAATCCTACTTTCCACTGCTTTTATTTCAAGGCTTTCACTGAAGATTATGTTTTGCTAATTCTTCCAGACCCTCAATCTCACTCTCCTCTCACCTGCCTCATTCCTTGCCCTTATTTTCTTCATTTATTTCCATACCTAGAATCAGTTCCTGGAAATATTTCTAGGGATCAAATCTCTAAGTAGTTGATTGATCCTGAATTAAAGTTCTCTCCAATTTGGCTGATATTCATTTTTTAAGAGAAAATAGGATATAAGGTAGTAGTAGAGTTGAAGGACAACTGAAAGTTTCCTGATGGGTAGCCTTTACTTGCTCAGGGGTACAGGGACAATTTACTATGAACTTACAAGTGACTAGTGGTAGTAGAAGGCTGCTGGCCAGCTGTGAGTGTGCACCTGGAGCGGGTCTGTTGGCACACTTGTGTGGATACTCCACCAGAACTTGGTGACCTAATACAATGGACTGGTTTAAAAGCAAAAGTAAATAGGTGATCTAGATGAAGTCTAAAAATAAACAAGAGGTACAGGGAAACAGTAATGGTAGCAGAGGTGATGGAAGTTTTAGAGGAGGAGGGAGACTATCTAGCTGGGTATGAAAGGCTGAGGCAGAGGTCATAAGACAAAGACAGCAGAAAAATAAATAAGGATAGTTGGGAGAAGACAAACAACAAGGTGTTGAAGGCTTGAACACAGCTAATTCATTATGAATTAAGATATTGAAGATCATAAAATTTTAATCAAAATCTCTCTCTCTCATTTTACTCCCTGTCTTCACCAATAATTGGTGTGGTTGCCTTGTCCAATCTTAGTCATTCTTCATAGCATATCATGGTATCAGACTGTGGCTTTACCTTGCATTTCCCTAAAGCCAAAGAATATTAAGGATCTTCTCACGTGTTTTTTATGTATATATTTTCTTTATGAAGTGACTATTAAAGTCTTTACCATTTAAAAGAACAGGTTTATTTATTTATTCGTATTGTACTGGCAATTGAACCTAGCACCCTCACTCTGAGGTACATGTTCCTATCCCTTTTAAAAGTTTTATTTTAGGGAAGTATCTTACTAAAGTCACTAATTTGAACTGGAAGTCTCAAATTTTCAATTCTCTTGCCCTAGCCTTGCAGAACACTGAGAATCTAGGTGTACAGTCATATCTGACTTTGTTTGTTCTTTCTGAATTTTAAAACTTCTCACTGTAAAGCCTTTATCAGTGTCTTAGTTACTCTTCTCTCATTGCAGGCACAAATGTCTGACACCCAAGTTGAAGGAAGGAAAGGTTTATTTAGCTCGCAGTTACTGCAGCTTTCAGTCCATACTCAGTTGGCTCCAAGGCAGAGCGGCACATGGCAGAGGGCAACCTTTCATGGTGGCAGCAAAGAACAAGAGGTGAAGGGAGGAGCAGTAGCAGCTCAAGCAGCTGGCTTCTCTTCCCCCCTTACATTGTAATGCAAATGACCTGCCCCAGGGCAGGGGCAGCATCCACACCCACCGTAATCAATCACAAACTCCAGAAGCTGCCCCAAGACTGCCTGAGGCTTTGGGGGGACAACTATACACAAACCATAACTATCAGATATATGCTTTGCAAATATTCTCTGTCACTGTATGGCACGAGTATCTTTTGAACAGCAAAATATTTTTCATTTGAATATAGTACAGTGTATTCCATCTTTTCCTTCAGAGATTGTGTGCTTGGTTTTGTATCTAAGAAATCATTTCCTCTTCCAAAGTGATCGCATTTTGGCCTAGAACTTTTATAAACTTGTGGTGTATTTCTCTTACTATCTATTTTAAGTTAAATTTTAACATCGTGAAAAGTTATTTTTGTTATGACATTTGATTTTTTAAAAAACCTGTTGTTTTATGTTTTTGTTCTTTTTGCACATTGATATCAAATTGTTGTACCATTTGTTGCATATAGTATTATTTCATCACTGACCTGCTTTGAATTTTTTGTCAAATTAATGTCCACATAGATATGACTGCATTTATGGAAAATTTTTCCATTAATTTCTACCTATTTCAATGTCAGTGTCACACTGCTACATATTTCACATCTATATATAATAGATTTTATAATACATTATATTATTGCATTACATAATATTATATATTATATACATTACATATTATATGCATTACACATATATATGTTAGTTTTGAAACCAGATGTTATTCTCTGTGTTTATTTTAGCTATTGTAAGTATTGCTGCTTTGATTTGAAACTTAGAATTATTTATCAGTTTTATCAGTATTTAGGTTGGGCTTGCTTTAATTGCATTACTCAATTTGAGAAGAACTTACATGCATACAATATGGAATATTTCAATCCATGAACGAAAATTGCTATGTGTTTAACAGTTCTTTAATTTCTCTAGCCATTGATTTTTGTAGTAATCAATTTATATATTTTGATTATTCTAGTATTTTATATTTTTAATCTTTTTCAAATAGTATTTCCTTTAATTTTGATGGCCAGTCAAATAGCCAAGCAGATTAAAGTGCCTGCAAGCAGGAGCAGTGGTTGGGGGTTCAATCCCTGGACCTGTTGTGCCGGCCACCCCCGGAGCCTGCTGAGACTGGGCACAGTGGTGCGCGCCTGTAATCCCAGCTCTTGGGAGGCTGTAAACAGGCAAATCACTAAGAGTCCAATCTAGTAGTGAGATCCTGAACACCCTTAGACCCTTCCCTAAAATACAGAAGAAAAAATTTTTTTTAATTTTCAAGGAAACTATATATAAACAGTAGACACAGCACTCATTTTCCTTTCCTGGGGCATTGTATTCAACTCCTTCATAATTCTGAATTTTTTTTAGAATTTTCAAAGCATTGTATAGCCACCTACTTACTATTTAATTTGTGGAAAAAAAATCTTCCTTTCCTTCATGTGAGAGCACCTAGCCAATTTTCATAGTGCACATATAGTAAAAGTTTGGTAATGTTATTTAGTAAGAAACTAATTTAAGTGATTTATTCAATTGAGAAGCAGCTTCAGGGAAAATTTCTTTTTATAAACTGCTAATGGGTATTCATTTAACAATGACACTCAGTTACTGCTGACCTTCTTTCAAAGGCAAAACAAAATATAAGAAAATTTTGATTAAGCTTTCTTTGAAGTACAGTGACACAAGGCTCTGGAGGGTTTGCACTTGCCTACCTACTTAGGTTAATTACTGAGTGACCAGAACATTATTTAGAAAGTTACTTTTTCCAGAGCCCTGGATGGCATTTGGATTTCTAATGGGATTAGATTTAACTAAGACAGTTAATTGAATCGACTCGTTCCCCTAGAGAAGTTTTTACTCACCCTCATTTTCCACTGAATTAAGGAGGGGCAGCATTCTCTCTCTAGTTTGTGCATCTATATTTAGCATTGTCACTCCGGTAATTTAGCAGAATTTAAGTTGACAGAATGAGTTAAGAAAAAGACTGATTACCAACTTTCTCAGAAGCTGGGAAAAGCTTGGAATGTAATTTACTCCAAAGTCACAGATGCGTGTGATCTTTTAATAAGACTTCCTGAACCATCATAGGGAATATTTATTTATTAAATATTTTTATGTATTTAGGACAGGGCCTACAGGGTCTCACTACACAGATTGGACTTGTAGTGATCTTCTTGTGTTCAGCTTCACAAGTGCTGGAATTATAGGCATGTGCCACCACGCCCTGTCTCAATCACCCTCTCAGCATCCCCAGGAATGGGACCAGCAGGGCATGCTGGGATCGAACACTGGTCCCTGCCTCTGTGTAATCAGGTGCTTTAGTCCATTGAGCTATCTAGCCAGCCCTTAGAATGTGACTCTTAAAGCACAAATCTCTATCCAAATTTAATAAACCTTTTTGAAATAATATGAAAAGCAGGCCTATTTTATGTGAATTTTAATATGTGCTCAATTATATTCCTGTCTTCATTCTTAGAACTATGTTTCAGACTGGAAAGAAAAAGCCAGACATTTTAAATGATATGTCAGTCAGTTATCTTGTTTACCTTTAAAATATAATAGGAATAATTTCTCTGATTCTCATGGCAGGTATGACTCATGCTTCCTGCTCCATGCAGGAATCAGTGTAAGGACTACAGTAGGTTTCTCAGATTTGGATTGGAGTTGTACTTTTGCCATAGCTAAGAGTTTAATCTTGGCCAACACATCCCTGCGTTGGGTTGGTTGGGCTGCCACAGGGAAGTCCCGCAGATTAGGCAGCTTCAGTAGAATTTCTGTCCTCACAATTCTGGAGCCATAAGTTTGAGATCAAGGTGCAACAAGATGGGTTTCTTCCCAGGGCTCTCTCAGAGGGTGCATTTCGCTTCCTTCTGACCGTGTGCTCCCAGCCACCGCTGGGTATGCAGGGCCAGCAGCGTCCTTTTCTGTGTCCTAATCTCTTCATCTAAAGTCATCAACTATTATCCGATTAACCTCACCCTGAGACCCTATTTTTCTTAGTAAACCCTTGTTCCCAACTATTCTTAAATTCTGAAGTAGTAGGCCACCGGGAGCTTCAGCACATGAACTTAGGAAGACACAATTCAGTTCATTGCCTCTGACAATTTCTTTCACAAAATATTTCTTCTTTCACAGAAATGTTTGGATTGTTGAAACCATTACTGAAAACAAAACAGTTTAGGCATAAATTAGTTTTAAATGAGGAACACTATATTTTCTCTGAATAAGTTTTGAGATTCTCAAATGTCCTCAGTTGTAAGCCTGAGAAAATGATCCTAATTGGAGGAAAAGGAAATGCGTGGGTTAAACAACAGTGCATGTTCCGAGGGAAAGGGAGACGAAGATTTCACCTCATGAAGCAGGAGAGATCCCAGGAGCAGCCAAGAGCGGGTGGCAAGAGCCCCTCCCTGCCTCCACGCGTGCGTGTGCGGACTGTGTGAGGGCATCCGACAGGTGAAACGACCACTGGGAGCAGCTGGTGCCGACGACCCATCCTCCTCAAACAATGGAATCAGGGTGCAAGTCAGTCCTGAAAGCCCAGGGAGGTGTCGCAGCAAAATGGAGCAGGTGACACAGGGCACCCATCCTCCAAAACAGGCCCAGTAGCCATGGAGAACACCTCAAGGTATATAATTAGTGTTAGTCAAATATGCTCAAAAGAGCAGAAAATGTATTGAGGCAACTAACATACTAAAATTCTAATGACCTATATGAATTACATTTTGACCATAAATTTTCCAAGTAAATTTCAGAACAGTAGCAGAAGCAGAAAGCGCTATGTAAGAGTGTTTCTTACCTAGCAGAAATCTCTAAACTTCAGCAATCTTGTCCACGAAACTGAGAACAAAGCTGTCAAATTACTTAAAAGCAAGATGTAGCCACCGATACTGTCCTAGTCACTTGCTTCTCACTATAGTGCAATACCAGACACACATTAAAGAAAAGTTGTTTGGGGGTCACCGTTTGCAGAGGTTTCAGTCCACAGTGGACTGGGCCCAAGGCAGGCGGCAGGGTAGAGGGGCATCACGGAGGAGACTCCGGGTGGAGGAGCTGGTCCCGGCACCATTCAGGAGGCAGAGTGGGCGGGCAGGGACAGGGAGGGCGGCGCTCCATGCTCGGGCTACCCACCTCCCCTGACTGCACCCCACCTCCTCGAAAGGCTGCTACGCTTGTAGGCTCGAGAAGCTTTGGGGTCACATCTGATAATCAACTAACAGATACACCTTTGGTTTATCGTTTACAGCTGTAAGCTTTATGATTCCGTATTGAAGAGATAGATACGTTTTCCCTTAATTTTCCAAAAATACTCCATCTTTGACACTCCATTTGAAAATATTAATTATTCCAAGAAAAAAATAGCTAAATATAAGTCAGTGTTTTTATTTATTTGCAGAACTTTGATTTCCTTATAAATATTCTCTTATAATTCATTCTGCTATCCATTTGTTCCCACAGACTTCCAGAAACCACTACTTAGATTGCTCTAAAATGCTAAGAATCATATTTACTTATCTCCTCAATTGTGAATTTTGCTACGTATGTCTTCCCAACTCTAAAATACATAGTTTTTTATTTTTTAAAAAGTTTTTGAATAATGTTCTCTATTTTTGGCTTAAACACTAGAAATATAGCAAAATCATTATTATGCTCTAGCTATTAAAAACCAAACCTCTTTATACAAGAAATGATATTTTAGCTATCCTATGAATTTTAAGTTTACAATGATCTCAGTTTAATAACTTTCATATTACTTTTTTTTAACACTGGCACTTATCTGGCTTCTTTTTATTTGAACAAACTAACTCCAAAACCCTGGTTGTTGTGTGTTTGACCTCTGCATCCCTGACCCTTCCTCTCCGGACCCTCTAGGCATCAATATCCATCACTGCACATTCATTCAGCACTTGTGTCATGAGCAGCCTCCGTGTGCTTTACAGACGAGGCAGACGCTCGCTAGTGTGCCTTCCTAGCACACAACCAGGGCATTGCTCTTGTTTTGCTGATTGATTAGTAAAATTTTAGTAGTGCAAAGAAAAGCCCCCTCATTCCATTGTCTACATTCTATGCAAAAGAATAATGGAGACCATCCTTCATCCACTTACTTCTTGCAAGCATATATCTAAGAATAAAGAGTTAGTTGAAAGCAAAAGAGGTCGCTGCACTCACCCATTTGGAACGAGTGTCATGTGTGTTTCCAAACTTTTAAAGCACTGATTTTTTTCCAAGCAAAACCATCTGTATGACCTCACTTATATAAAACAGCCAAAATTGCTGTTTTGCTCATATAAAGATAATATACATATAACTTTTAAAAGTTCTAACATCCTTGCCAGGTGTAGTATTCCACACCTGTTATCCCAGCAGTGGGGAGGCTGAGGCAGGTGGATCACTGGGAGTTCAAGGTCAGCCTGAGTGATCTAGTGAGTTTAAAGCCATGCTGAACTACCTAGTAAACCCCTGTCTGGAAAAAAAAAAAAAAAAGGAAAAACTAACATCTTTAACTACAGCAATGAACTGTTTTGATAACACAAAAAGAGTTTATTAGTCAAATTTGTAGTGATATGTGTGTGTATGTATTTCCTAGGGTCACACACTTTCATAAAGACATGTGGATGCATACCATTAGTCTAGAGCCAAAAAGAGGAGGTACGTGGCCACTTTCATTTCAAGTGTAATCACTAACAATATCTACAGTCCATTCACACAACACTTCACAAACAATGAAAGTCTCACTAGAAGCTCTGATAGCCTTCTGATCCAATCTGTAGATGGCAGTGTCGCAGCCTGGCAGGCCACCCACCACTCACAATTGCACAAGTGAGCAGAGGCAGCTGCGTCCTGGCACTTACCTGGTCTTGGCTCAGGTTTGCAGTGGCAGTGAGCTCATTCCTGGAAGAACAGGCACAGGCCTGAATTGAAAAGAAAAAACAAAGAATCAGAAAACAGGTTTCCCTAATGTATGCACATTCATAACAAGTTTAAATATGCATTAATAGATTGTAGATCTTTATTCCAAAGTACTCTTAATAAACATAATTGTTCATAGAAGAGCTATTTAATAGGTTTTGTGGTGCATGAAAAACCTTAATTGTGTTCCAATTCTTTTCTTATTATCTTTGCGCTGGGAATCAAACTCAAGACCTTGTAATTACCAGGCAGGTACTATGCCTCTGAGCTGTATCACCAGACCTTCTTTTCTTTATGAACAAAACAGAGACCAAGAGGAAGAGAAGTCCAATGAAGTGCTAAGTGAGCTCTCTTTCCACTGCTCCTGGTGGTACTTTAATGGAAACTTCATATCCTTTCAGTATTACCTGGACAAATCTTTCCCATTTGTACAGACTTCCTCAGACACTCTTCTGTACTAAGAAAGTTCACACAACTGACATGAGATTTTGGCCCACTTGTATTAAGTCGATCTCTTCACATTTGCTGATAAATTCTCTCTTGATAGTATAGAGATGAGTATTTTCAGAACCCTCTCAAATTAACACAAGACAGTATAGATCTCATGATGCTATTGGATTTATCTTTTGTTGGAGGTAGCAGTTGTTGAGAGGCAGCTTGCCAGACTCTTTGTTAGGAATGGACATAGGCTCTTAGGGAACGTTTAGGAATGGACCTGGATTACCAGGAGTGACCCAGAGCTGAAGTGGGTGTCTTGATCAACATTGGATGTGCCTTCCTGAGGAAGGTGTGCTCTCCTATGATGTGATCTCTGCAATGAGGCAATCCCTGAAGAAGCTGTCAGTTGGGGGCCCAGGAAAGCACCCCCCAGTGTGCATCCTGATGTCTCCCATGCATATCATAGAATCTCCTCTTTCCAAAACAGGAGCAGAAAAAAAAATTTGAGATTCAAAAACAGAGCCCAATAATTAAATTGCTGTCAGGTATTCTGCTGTCCTAGCTAGGCCATCAGTTAACGAGACCAAAGACCCCACTGACAGATAAAGGGAAGTTTATCTCCCTGTGTAAGTAATGTGATCTCATAGCTTTGATTGTATTCTGGCATAAGTGCTACACAGTAAACTTGGGCATCATACAGCATTGGTTATATTAACACTCCCAGGCTCCAAATGTCAGGGACTGCCAGACTTTCTTAGCCTTTCCATTCCTGAGATAAGTAGAACTGGATAATTAGTCAGCCCTCTCAAGGATTTTTCAATTTCTCTGAGCATATCAACCAGTTTTAGACTTGGAAATTTAGATCACTCTTCCTTGAAGTGTGGAAGTTATGACAGTGAGATACCGATGCAAATAACTAAGATTACAAGCCACATTAGAGAAATAAATCAATCAGGTTTGTAATCAGTTGGCCCTTAATCACAAGGGATCTATTTCTTCAGTCCTGTACTTGGATCCTGTTAACTCTCAGAGTCTAACTGAGAAAATTTAATAGCATTTCAGTAATTCAAATAGCACAAATGGTAGCAGAAAACCCCTCTTTCAACATTCTTTAACATGGTTTACACCATGATAAACATTTTTTTTTTACTTTGATCTCAATTCACGTTTGAAAATCTTAAGGACAAATCAGTTAAAAAGTTGTTTGAAGAGTTAACTCAAAACAATGTATCAATGAATCAGAAATTTTGTCCCCTTTTATAATTACTAATAAAGAACTACTTTGAGAATTCCTGATGATGAAGACTTCAACCTGAGATAGTGTGATGGCTGGGAAGACGTTGAGAGATTCCATGACTGGAGACTTGGGGAACATGCAACCGGGAGAACAGGAGAACATTCCTGAAAGCTGAGAACATAACTGTTGGAATACTAACTGTGTGGATTTTCCTTTGAAATGAACCTGGAAATAAATTATAGGCAATGTAGTGCTTATTTGTTCTAGTAATACATATTTTATTGTGCTGGACTTTATGTCTCTTTCTTATCAAAAGAACCCACAGACACAGCACATCTTCATTTATTATTTTATTTTCTGTATTTTAGGGGAGGGTCTACGGGGTGTTCAGGGTCTCACTATTAGATCAGCCTCATAGTGATTCTCCTCTTTACAACCTCCCAAGTGCTGGGATTATAGGCGCGCACCACTCACATCTTAAAATATGTGCTGAAATATATATGATATGGTCTCAAAGCTGAAGATTGGTGGCTTTGCAATATGAACAAACATTGGTCCTGGTTATCACAAAATCTAGGGTAATGATATTCATCCAACAATATATCACTTTTCATTGAAATACTGCACAATCTTCAAAGAAGGATGAGCTTAAGCCTTCGCTCTAATGTATGAGGTAATGCTCCCATTGTGCTCTTGTTTCATCTTCAAGACCGATGTTATTCACCCGCAGAATCTGCAGATCACTAACTCTGTTTTTATGATATAGAATAGTATTTCAAATAGTAATAGAATGGGTTTGTAAATTAAAATATTTTTTTTACCATTGTTATTATTCCATCCTTGTACATCTAGCAAAACTGTTTTAAAAGGCACAATTTCAATTCCTGCATTTATTCATCTGGAACCAGAATGCCACAGATATTTATAAAAAGGTTTGGCATTTTAATATGGTTATGGATATATATCTTTTGCCTAGCAGAATGGTTTTGTGCATCTGCATGTGTTTAATATGTTTTATTAAGGAAGAGAAGTGAAAGAAAATGTGGAAAAATATTATGACTCACTGAATTGTAGAAAACCGTTGCAGCAGAATTTGTGGCTGCTTCAGAAAAATATGACAGAACAAAAAAGTTCACTGTAGGCATTGGGGAATATGGATGGCCAGATAAATTTGGCCATTTACTTTTTGAGGGTAGTAAGAGAAGCTGAGGAAAAGAATTTGTAAAAATAGTAAGAAAGGTTGAATTCCTATAATTTTGTTTAATGAAATTCTGTATCATGTCTTTTAGTTTTTGTATTGTCTATAAAAATTATATATATTGGAAAAAACTAAAAAAGAAATATGAAGAAAAGAAAGAGGAAAACTGGTTAAGCACAGGTTCATTCAGAAGTCCGCAGAGAGCATAATGCCAGCTGTGAGTAACAGAGCTGACCAAGATTTCAGCACACGCCTTGGATTTGGTAATGTGGAGTCGGGCAATGTGCGTCAGTGAAGCAGCATCAGAGGAGAGAAATAGAGTTCCGACAGCACTGAGTGTGAGAGCCCGGACAGTCGGGGAGAACGTCAGCCATCAGTAAGTCCTCAAGAGCATCTTCAGACATGTGGGAAAAGTATGGATTTAAAAGACCAGTTGGCAAATTCTATGATGGAATACTAGAACAAGAAAAACTAAGCTGGAAAGGAGAAGTTTTAAATATTTGTAAATTTAAAAGTAAATTTAAAAATAAAAGAAAATAATAAATGGGGGGGAAAGGTAGGAAGAAAACACAAGAAAAAAATTGAAGAGCAAAGAAGGGACTTATGAATTCGAATTGAAAGATTAGATTTTTATCTTGTTTTTCTACGTATTTGGTACAAGGTCTTCCTACGCAGTTCAGACTCATAGTGATCCTCCTGTCTCAGCCTCCCCAGTTCTGGGATTACAGGTGTGCGCCACCACACTCACTTTCAAAAGACTAAATTTTTGAAAATGAGAATATGTTAAGGATACGATAGCAATCAAAATTTCAAAATCAATAATGTTTTATAATTAAATCAATCAATTAATTCAAATAAATATGGACTAGTTAAAATTGTCCATTATAAAAACTAATTTTATATATGGATTTTTTTAATTAGATGGAAGTTGCTTTTCACTTCAGTAAAAAAATAAAAATAAAGCAATTCAAATGTAGGTTACACAACTTTGAGGCAAAAGAAAGTTAATGATTCTGTTAGTGCTAAAAACTAAATATAGTGTTATTTGCGGTGGTGCCCACCTGCAATCCCAGCACCTGGAAGGCTGAGGCAGGAGGAGTACTAGTGAGTTTGAGCCTGGGTTATGTAGTGTGCCCAGGCCAGCCTGAACTACAGAACAAGACCCTGTCTTAAAAATAAGCGAAATGAAATAAAATAAAATAAAAACAACAGCAAAACCCACAAAAACTAAAGACAGGAATAAATGATATAATAATAGATGCAGGCATCAAACAATGTTAAAAGTCAAATAAGATAGCTTTAATGATAAATTTGGATATACTTAAAATATAATCTCAAATTATATAATCCAAAATAAATTTAAGTATAAGTAAAAATGGACACAGTCACAATTGTGTTGGAATTTATTTAATTTAACACAATCTATTTAAAAGTTATATAACAACAAAAATTTAATTAGTACTATAAGCAGCCAGGGTGGGGAGATAGCTCAGCACTCTAAGCACCTGCCTGGCAAACACAAGAACCTGGGTTCCTCTCCAGTACTGCGCCCGAGGTGCATTGTGCAGGCACTGCAACCAGGCGTGGTGGCGCACACCCCTAATCCCACAGGTGGGAGGCTGAGACAGGACAATCACGACAAGTCTGAGCTGTGTAGTGAGGCTCTGTACCAAACACATAAATTAATAAAAGTTTTTTAAAACTTAAAAAATATTATAAAGAACAAAATTATAAAGCTTGTCTTTAATAGGATAACATAAATCTGACCAAGAGAAATTATTTAACACTTTTTCTTTACAGTTAATCTCAATGAACGTATTAAAAATTTTAAAGTCACACATGTTGTTTCTTGATGACAATGTAATTTTAAAAAGCACAAAGAGAAGTGACAATTAACATTTTTAAACTATACTAATAATAGTAATAATACTGAAAATAGCAATGAGACAGAATACATTAGGACTTAAAGGCATAGAAATAAAATCAGATGTTGCAAACTACTTAAGAAAAAAATACACAGCATATCAAAACTGAAAAGTACAACTCGAGAGAGAGAGAGAGAGAGAGAGAGAGAGAGAGAGAGAGATGTCCTCATAGATCAGTGGACTAAAGCGCCTGCTTAGGCAGGGCCAGCGGCCTAGGTTCGATTCCCAGCATGCCATACTGGCCCTGCTCTTGAGGCGCACTAAGATGGTGATTGAGACTGTGGTGGCGCAAGCTTGTGATCTCAACACTCGTAAGGCTGAAAACAGGATGCAATCTACGTAGGGAGACCCTGTAGGCCATGTCGATCCTGTCCTAAATAGCAACTTCCTGGAAAACACGAGGTCCTGAGTTCAATTCATAATTTAAAAAACTTTCCTACTCTGAGTAAAACCCCAAGTTCCCCACCCAGAACACACAAAAAAAATTTATTGAATTTATGTAAATGCATTCTAATGCTTAATATATGTAAATACGTTCTCATGCTTAGGCTATGTTGAGGTAATTTTACTAAGAAACTCATCAAAACTGATGCAAGAAGAAGTATAAGTATTAATACATCAATGGCTAGTGAAGAAATTCATCTATATTTCACCAAAGAACTAGCATCGTGTGTACTAGGGAAAGTTCATAGAGTACAAAAGTGCTAAGCTCAGGGGCAGGGAAAGATTGCTTTCTACATTGCTACTGTTTAAGATGACAATGGAAGTCCTCACCCCAGTAATACAAATAGAAAATAAAGGAAATAAAACATAA
>NW_004524762.1:3761340-3771433 GCF_000260255.1 Octodon degus | reverse complement strand
TTGACTTTATTTATTTATTTATTTATTTTTTCTGTATTTTAGGGAAGGGCTTACAGGGTGTTCAGGGTCTCATTACTAGATCAGACTCCTAGTGATCCTCCTGTTTACAGCCTTCCAAGTGCTTACAGGTGCACACACCACACCCAGTCTCAATCACCATCTCAACGCACCCCAGGGATGGGGCTGGCATGGAACGCCTGGGATTGAACCCCCAGCTCCTACACCTGCTTGCAGGTGCTTTAATCCACTGAGCTATTTGGCCGACCCTTTGCCTTTGATTTTAAAGTGTCATGCTTCTTCAGGTCTGGTCTTGCCTTCTCTTCCAGTTCTGTACCCTCTGCCTAGGCAATCACAGCTGCTCTCAGTGCTTCAGTCACCAACTCTACAAGACGGTTTCAACAAGCTTTTCCAATTCAGCCTTTTTGATTTGGTTCTAGTCCTGGTAGAGTCATTCATCTCCTTTAAATAACCGTATACCTGGCTACATGATCTCACAAAGTGGATCTACCCACAGTGGAGCTCCTCTTGGCCTCCACTCCCCATCTCCTCCCCCACATCCTTATCCCCAATCCTCTTAGATGAAGCATCACCACTGGCTCGCCCTTTTCCATAATGCCCACACTGAGTCTATCATTAGGTCTTGTGAAGGTGAAATTTTCTTTCTTTCTTTCTTTCTTTCTTTCTTTCTTTCTTTCTTTCTTTCCCTTCTCCTTCTCCTTTTCTCCTTTGCCTTCTCTCCTCCTTCTCTTCTCCTCTCCTCCTCCCCCTTCCTCCTTCTTCTTTTGTACCATGAATTGAACTCAGGGCCTTGTACATTCCAGGCAGGCACTGTGCCACTGAGGTATATCCCTGGCCCAAGCGGACTTTTGTAGTGTGTGTGAATCAGTTCTTCTGTGCTCTGCCAACCTCGAGTCGTCTGAGCTCTTCATCTCCCACACTCACTCAGGCACCTAAACAATGTATTTTCCCATTTTCCAGCCAGATGTACTATTTAAGAAACATCTACTTGAAAATCAGTCAATTCTCACTAACGTTTAAAGGTAAATTTCAAGCTGCAGGCATATCCATGAGGGTCAGAGCCTCATTTCTTCTAGCACTATTCCAGGCTACTAGCCGTGATGAGGCTCTGCTGGTTCCTCTTTCAGTTCAGCTTGGTCTTTCCAGGCTCTAGGTCTTCGTGCTGTCTGCACTGAACATGGTATAGATTTACCCACATGGGTCCTTTTATATTCAGACTCAGCCCATTTCTCTTGCCAAAAGCCCATATATTTCCCTTGCACATCACCATATTTTATTTATAAGCATTTTAAGCATCTTCTCTGCCAATGCACTGTAAGCTCCTCAAGAACAAAGCTAATGTGTCTCAGTCTTATCACATAGCTGGGGACACAGAGCCTCAATAAATATCACTGAAGAAGCAAATTATAGATTTCATTATTTTTCATTAAATCTTATTCAGCCCTTTAATGTAGACATCGTCTATTCTCCTTAAAGCACCTTTTGACATCAGAAGGAAAAATAAGCCAACACAAGCTGTGGCAAGATATGCTTGGAAACTTGATATAGATTTTTCTTTTCCCAAATTATTCAAACTTCCTTTTCCCAAATTAACAATGCCACTGGCTGTGAGGATAATGGGCTTCAGATTCATTAAGGATCAAGGCCTAAGCAACTCAGCCGACCTCAGAGAGGAAGCAAAGATCACAGGCAGAGAATTCCTTCCTCTGCAGGTTCCACTGGATCTTCTCCCCCAGATGCCAAACCAGGGAGAAAGAAGGAACCCCTGTATGAGAAAGCACTGCCCAAGAACTTGAAATTCAAATAATTATGTGAAATCCTGCAGTGACTGAACAGTTACTTAGGGACGCCACTCAACAAAGCAAGATTGAGTTAGCCACTAGGTCTGTCTTAGTTACTCTTCTCTCATTGCTGGGACAAATACCCAGCACTCAAAATGAAGGAAAGAAAGGTTTATTTAGCTTACAGTTACTGGAGGTTTCATAGTTAAAACAGGCTGAATTACGTAGCAAGACCCCAGAGCCTTAATCATAGACTGCCTCAATCGCAGGCATCCTCACTCGCAGACACCACCCACTGGTGCGATAGGGTCCAGATGAGGGGAGGGGCACCACCCAGGATGACTTGCTCCACCCCTCTAAGAGACCACAGGCCTGGGGGTGGGGGAGCAGCACGTGCTGTCATTTTAATAGTTCATGCCTCTCTGTCCCCA
The DNA here is from genome assembly GCF_000260255.1 of Octodon degus. NCBI lineage: Eukaryota > Metazoa > Chordata > Mammalia > Rodentia > Octodontidae > Octodon > Octodon degus. Next base: position 3,769,203 of record NW_004524762.1, on the reverse strand, counting down.
CTCCTTCGAGCCCCGCCCTGGTCTTCTGGCCCCCAGCCCTCAATTCACTCGTTGCTCCTCCAGCCTTGTCTGTCCCATCACCTACATGAGGCTTTGAGGGAACAACTAGACACAAACCGTAACAGTGATACTACTCAACAAAGCAAGATTGAGTTAACCACTAGGTGAATGTTGGTTATCAAAGGGTTGGAATAATAATTTGTTGGTAAACTGGGTTTGCTTTGGGGAACATAAACATTAAATTTTGGATTATTTGAGCTATAGAACATAAGTTTAAATCTAATGTACAGAGAACACAGATCTTTATAGTCTTTATCAACATGATATTTAAGAGTTGCCTGCTACCTGAAACTATCAGCTGGGTCTTGATATCCTAATTGACTCAAGAAAGAAAATTCTCAGTTTCAGATATAAAATAATAACTTTTTCCAATTGTCATATTTGTTTAAAATATAAATAAGAATAATCTAGGGTCAAAGAAAGCCCCCTTATATCTTCCTTCTCAGGGTTACTTTCATTTTATACATTAGTTTTTGAAAGTATGAAAGCTGACCTTTAACATATAATACTAACAGATGTACAAAACAGTTTTAATTTCTTAAAACACAATACTATGTATATAATTAGATGACTCTAATAGGTCAACAGAAAATCATAATGAAAGTGAATTTTAAATACCAAAGACAATTACAATCAGGTTTTTTTTTAATTAGCAAAATTACAACATTTTGATAAGTTGCTTTATTCTGGTTACTTTAGATGAAAATAATTCTGCATATTTCATCCTATTTTAGCATGGATATATTGTGTACTAGCAGTGTACACACTAGTGGATGGTTAACTTATTTTCTATGCAATGAACATCTCATTTCACAAGGTGGAAAGTATAATCTAGTTCCTTTATCATGTTGTATATATAATGTTTCAACTAAACAAAATTATAACACCCTTTATTCTTTAAGGACAGGCGTGACATTTTAGAGAGCTAGTTATGCAGCCTCTCATGGAGTACCATGCTCCACATCTACATGCCGTGGGTCTATAGACAGTGAAATGGGAAGCAAAAAGAGGAAATGTGGGTCTCTGTTTTTACATGGCATTAACTGTGATGCAGATGCTTGGGATTCAACCATCTGGGCCTGCCTGGTGGAGCCGTACGCCACTGAGCACCAGGGAGAGGCCATGGAAGATGGGGAGAGTAAGAATGTGCTAAGTGTATTTAAAGTACTTATTTTTAGAATACAAAATGTTTTTTTCCTGTAAAGGTACAGGTAAGAGTTATGATTCAGGAAATTTTATACTTTCTGAAAATTAAATAATAATGTCTGCATAGGATTTGGAGATTGATCTTTGTACTGATATATTTTTAATGAAAGACTTTAAAATTTCAGTGCTAAGCACAAGAAAGTTAAAAAAATTAATAACTTAGTTTTTCATAACATCCAAATAAATCAATTCTTCTGTGAAGTCCATTCTGGAAGACTTACAAAAGACCAACTTCCTTAGTATATTCCCAAGCCTCGACTTCCGGCAGGGCTGAGGAAACAGCAGGGGTAGTTCATCTTGTGATTCTTTGGCTCCTCTACCCTGACCACCAGCCAGAAAACGGGGGTGGAAGAGGGACTCAACATCAATACAAACACTTCTAGCTTTTAGAAAAGACAAGATTGAAGCCAACCATAAACATGAGGATGAGGTGATGGGTGAGAAATAAATGTTGTAAATTACATCTTGCATTTTGGCAACAAAAGCATTTCGCAAACATTCAGTTCTAAGAAAACAGTAAACATGACTATTGCTACTTTTCACTTTTTCTCCAAAACCTCAAGCGTTTAATAGATGCTTGGATAATACTTGCAACATGAAAAAATATGAAAACATCCTTATAGTATGATAGAAACCTTTACTAGTCAGTATTTATACCCATAGAATCCTACTCCACATTTCTGCTGTAGGATGCCATGAGAAAGACCCTTTCTCTGGGCTCAGCAAAGTTAAAAATTTTCCCTGGAAGGTAAAAAGCTTTGAATCTTCATCTACAACCTCTATAGTACAAGCAGCTGGAGAAGAGGTGTGAAGGACTGGCTCAGATGTGGCTGCAGGGTCAAGAGGTTGAGAGTTTGAGTCCAGATGGAGCTGCCTCACCTGTTATCCACAGCTGTTTTGCTATTTCTTGGTACCACTCTGCACAGGTAGAGGTTGCAAAGATAGAGGCACTGGCCTTTCTCCTTAGGACACGCTGGTAAGCAGTGGTTTCTCACTGTAATTTTTCCTGCTCAAAGTATAGCTTATTAATATTTTATTAATTTTTGTTCTTTTTTCAGATTGTCACCCGCTTAACTGTGCTATAGTTGTCCATATTTTAGTGATTGCTGCTCATTTTTATCTCTTTTTTCTATCCTAACTTCTGTGTTCAGTGCTTTTTTGTATGTTCAATTATTCTACTCCTAATGATGTCTAAATTTAAAAGGAAGAGTTCATCTACTTTTTGAAAATAGGCTGTTTCTACAAGACCAAGTAGCATTATCACATGAAATGCAACAATAAATCTCTAACATTAAATCCTCTACCATAAAAGGGATTCCTGTATTCCTGTTTGGCATCCAAATACCTCATACAATTGTCTTTTTAACTACACACTTTATAATTCCCACCCACATTCCGACCCTCTATCCCTCACCCATGCTGTTTTATGTTCGTACCTCAGCTCGCTCCAATAGGTCTTTAATTGTTGTCTCACTTCAGGCTATAAATTATGACCATCTTATAAAGTCTGACTCTGGCTTGTCAGCCTCTCCTGCATCACCTTCCTCTCAGTCTGAGTGCTTCTTTTCCTCCCTACAAAATATTCAGGTAGTAAGAACACATCTCTGAACACACTGCTCCAGAAAGTTTTTTCTTAAACCAGAACTCAGGCTTAGCACCCGGACTGCTCTGGCAGTTATAACACCCCTCAAAGAAGCACTTGTACAATTCAGAAGAAAACATCCTTGACTTTTGGCTGAAATTTCATGCTCAAAGCAGCACACAGGAAGGACAAATAGCCCACAGGAGTGCTGACACAGATGCGCAGAAGCTGGACAAGTGTCCCCAGAAACACTGGCCTGGCTTCACTTCGGGCTTTCTGTAATCCCACATGTTCCCAGCCATTGAGAGTCTGTGATGGGTGAATCCCACTATACGATAAAGCTATTCTGACACACCCGCATTCACCCACATGTGCATACCCACACACCCACACACATGACTTTCTAAGATGTGTACACTTGGCTTGGAAACTCAGAGACTTGCATCTCCACACTACAGAACCAAAAGTTGAATTTGTGTAGAGCAGGAAGAGAATTTTCTCACTTACCAGGAAATGTTTTGTGAAATGATTTCAGTCTTAGAAAGCAATCATCACGTTTTAAAATAATACATTAATGAGAGGGACTGCTTAATTCACAAGATCCAACCTGCAATCATTGCATCCTGCAGAGTGTAGCTCTGAGAGCACTGCTCCAGGAACTCGTCCAGTTACACAGTGGTCTGGCCGGGTGGGGCGGTGCGTGGATGGACGTGGGAAGAGCAGAGACGAGGAGAGAGGGCAGGAAGTGTGCAAAAGCACAGATCCTTCACTGACACAGGGCTTCACATAGCTATGGCCCCATGGAGGTACATTTGAAGCATCCTAGAAGATACTATTCTGAGGACACTTTTTTTCTATCAGGTCTGACTTTCATATTAGTGTCAACAACATTCTCTAAGGTTATGTGCTGTCAGTCGTGCCCTATATTGCAATAAAGGATTTCCACCAATTAATGACGCTATAGAGCAATTTATCTTATGCACAAGTAGATTTCCACACAGGATTTCCATGTTATAGAAAAAATATTTTGTGTCAGTTAGAAATAAGCACTTCTTCTATGCCATCTCTTAGTCCTGGAGAGATGGCTGTGGAAGAGCAGCCCCTCTGGGTGTGTGCAGCATCTCTGAGGAAATGATTGCACAGCCCAAGTGTCTTCGTGAAAAGGACAAAGGGTCTCTTCCACACAGGAAGGGCTGTGGGTGAACAGACTGGGGCTGTTCCAACCTTTCTCATCAGTTCATGGCTTTACATAACTTTACTCAGCTCTTTTGCACCCCAGATCCTAACACCAAATTCCTGGTCATGCTGGCCTGTTCCAGAAACTTACATTTTAGTATAAGATGTGATTTCTTCTTTCACAGAACCTACAATATTTTCATCCATGGCCTACCCTGTAATAGATTTTAAAAGGATTCACTGAAACAAGAAAAACAGAAAGAAAATGAGATCACAAGCAAGTTAGGAAGAGGGCTGGGCAGGATTCTGAGCTGGAGAAACGAAGCCTTCCGTGCACAGCACAGGAGAAGCTGGAAGGCATTCACTGTGCTGGCCTGGCAGACGAGTCAGAGACAGAAGACACTTTCTGTGTGCAACCCACTGCAGACACAGGCCGCTGTGACAATGCAGGTGTTTCTGAAATGACCAGCAGGAGTACACAATGCCTTGCTAGAAATAATGCTAAGCAGCTAGACAGCAGCACATGCAAAGGTCTAACATGCACACACATAAAAATGTGTGTGTGGGGGGTACGTGGGTTATCTCACACACAAATGCATGCTTAATTCACCATTTCTAAATTAAATTATGATAGTTTTACTCAATAAACCAATGAATGTTAGTAATTTGGTCTTTTATACTACTTCTAGAAGGTCTTTTCTGCCTTCTCAAGTCTGTCTGATGAGTGGAGCCAGCAGCAAAACTCACTTTAGAGCATTCATTTGTTACATGATAAAGAAGATTATGTGGAAGTTCTTTGTACTTTGTGCTGGAAAATTATGATTAATAGACAGTAGTCATAGGGCCGGCGGTATAGCTCAGAGGACTAAGCACTTGCTTAGGTGAGCACAGGGGCCAGGGTTCAATTCCTGGTACTATATGCTGCGCCAGCCCTGCCCCGGGCATGCTGAGCTGGCGATGGAGTCTGGGCTGGTGGCATGCACCTATAATCCCAGCATTACGGAGACAGATGGAGGATCACTAGAGTCCAAGCTGCATGGTGAGACCCTGCACCAAAAGGGAAGAAATAAACAAATAAACTTGAAAAAATATATAGTAGTCATTTCAACATAGCAAAAATTACTGAAAGCTTCAGACAATGGTATAGAACAAGAAAATAATTAAGTTAATTATTAAATTAATTTTAAAAACCAAAAGTTTAATAATTTATATTGAAATCTCTTGCACATTTAGAAGATTTTCAAAAATGGTAGAGGTAAATGTTGATTTCATCGAATTGGCTCTTACCAAAAGAATTAAACCCAAGTTTTGATTAGTATGGAAATGGAAAAATCTTGTGTCATCATTCCATCTCCTTATATTTTAATTGCAGTGCCAGACAAATGCTAAAGACAGAAAGTACAATTATCTAGAGAAATTTAAGGTTCCATGTTAAATAAGAAACAAGAATGCAACTATTTGAGGTGTATATTACTTATACTCAGAAGCTTCAAGTACATTAAAACAATGTTCATTTCTGTAATTTGGGATACAGGGGACTAAGAATAGCAAGAAGAAACTCAAAACCCTTTTAAAATCTCTAAATGCTAGGTAAGGCTTTCCCCTGCCTACAGTGATATCCTACACCCTTCTGAAAAAGTATCTGATTGTAGTAATTCTAAAGAGCTCTGGGCACTTAAGGATAAAATACACCTATGATAACCCCAGCCTCAGGATTTCAAATGGTCAAATGCCTGGAGGGATCAAATAGAAATATGAGTGAAGCAAGGGCAGGGTTTGCTTGTTAAGCATGTAGAATTATTTTATAGTTCTCTGAAGCAAATGCTCCATTCTTCTTGAAATGTATGATACCAGTGGCAGAGCATGACATTATTGCCCCACAACTGATGGCGACATGAAGAGCAGAGAAATAGTTACAAAACTAAAAGGAAAACAGTAACAGCTGGGCCGTGTGATGAGGATGACTGGCACCTGCAGCTCAGCCTCATCCCTAAAGAGACAAAGGAAGTGCCTGAGTGTGGGTGTCCCAGAATGCTCCTGGCGTGCCTAGAGTGTGGGTGTCCCAGAATGCTCCTGGCCTGCTTACTGTGAGCAGCTGCTTCTCAGCCTAGTGAACTTTCCCTACCTGAAGATAGGTCAATTGAGGGTTCCTTATCTTCCAAATTTTCAAAGGGAGCTAAAAATCCAGTTTTTAGGCAAAGACTTAATCTATTTAAAATAAGTGATTCAAATAAAATCCGCCTGTATGGGCCCTTCCCTTTGGAATTCAAAAGGGTTTAGAACAGAAACAACATGCATCCCAAAGTAAAAGAATTTGCATTCATCTGTATGCAAAGCAATCCCTTGGCTATATTCATTCACTAGAGAATAAAAAGGATTGAGTTACTCCTCAGAGGGATCTTTAATTCTCTGCTTTATTGTTTATAGCTTTTCTTGAGCATTCAACATTTGTGTCTTGCACTCAGGGAGAACATGCTCTGTTTTGACTATGTGCCTCCATTCTGGATGTGTATCTTTTCATGCAGATCTCTAGGCACAAAACATCTTAGTGTTTCTCCCCTGGATCAAGAGTTCTGTCCGTGCTAGTCAAAGCTGCCATATGAGTGCCTAGAAAAGAGTAGGCACATTGAACAAGCAGAACCACACAAGTTGTCAGATGCCTTATATGGCTGTTGAACCTGTGTCTGAGCCCGAGAACCCAAACCTTGTTGATTTTCCATAGTCACCTTTATTCTCTTCCTTCCAAAATACAACATTCCAGGATACCTACAGGATACCATGCTAACAGAAAGAAACGAGCCCCAAGGGAACAAATACCATATGATCTCACTTATCATGGACTCTGAAACAGTTGAATTCACAGACGCAGAGAGTAAGATGGGAGTCATGGTGGTAAATATCGGCTATTAGAGTCAAGTCTTGGCCAAAGGATGTACAATTTCAGTAAGAGTGAATACATTTGGGAGATCTACTGTACAGCATGATGGGTATAGATAATAACAATGCATTATATGCCTGAATTTTGTTCAACAAGTAGATATTATTCTTATAAAAATAAGTATGTGATGAGATAAATTCATTATTTATTTGATATAATCATTTCATAATATACACAACTGTCAAAACAGTATACTGTGTACCATAAACAATATTTACTTGACATTTATACCTTTAAAACGCTGAGGTAAAAACAAATATTCCAGGTTAACATACACAATGTTACCAGTTTGAGCTTCAGGTATAAATTTATTCTTGGTCATTTACCCTAAAAGTATGGTTCAAACACCTTTGAAAACTTAAGAATCCCTTTGGCAGGAATCCCAAATTCTAGAAGAGCCTGTGCCTAGTTCCACTGTACTTCATTTTTAAAGCAAGAAACCAGATCCAACCAAACCACCTTAGCTGTGTTAGAAAAGAGAAACAGCAAATTTCAATTTGAAATAGATCAAATAGAAAACCATTCTTTCTTAAAGGTTAGTTTAGTACGGGTGAGCAGTGAATCGCTCCTCTTCAGGCTCTTGCGTTGGTCCTCATTGAATTTCCAAGGTGAGGACATCTCTAAAACTACTGGTCTCACACATCATCCTTCAGCCTGCTCACCGCTGTTCTGCTACCTCCTTCCCATGCAGCGCATCCTGAGGTTCACCTGAACGTGGTGTCGACTCTTCTTTCACTTCTTCATTCTAAGTAATACTGCAGGTTCTGGAGAGCCAATGATTGTTCTTAAAAGTTTTCCAGCATGCATTTCTTTTGTCTTTATCCACCTGCCTGACTTTCCTGCACTTGTCAAATTAGTAATTTCTAAACTAGCATCTTTTTTTTTTTTTTTTTTTTTTTTA
>NW_004524762.1:3754925-3761240 GCF_000260255.1 Octodon degus | reverse complement strand
AACTCAGGTCCTCGAACTTGCCAGGCAGGCGCTAGGACCACTGGGCTATCTACCCAGCCCAAGAAAAATAGTTTTGAAAAGAAAATGCAAGCGTTAGACAGTCAGTTGACAACACTAATGAATACGCTGTCTAAACATTAAGGATGCAACTTCTCTGTAGTTTTCTCCAGCCAAAAATGATATTGGTCTTTCAGATAACAAAAATAACAGAAAATTAAATTTAGTATTTACTGCATGCTGTGCATTGCTGTAAGCAATTTATATAAGTGACTATCTTTGTTAATTCTCATAAGAGATTATAAATTGGGTATTATTATTATTATCAGAATCTGCAGCCCAGATAATGCTTCAATATGAACCAAAACAACCTTCCAGCACTCGTGGAGCTGGCAAGTGCCCTTAGTCTCTGTGACAGAACCACAGAGAGCTTGGGAAGCATCCCCGGCGTTCGGGACACAATTCCAGTCCTTGGCTTAACTCACTTTAATTTTATTTAAGTTATAAAATTAATTCAGAAACAATGATATTCACTCTGAATCTAATTGACATATTAATAGCATTTTATGTTTCATATTATTCAATGTTATACATCTTTATTAAAATTAAATGGGTAAATAGCAACAAACACTTCATAGTGTTAAACTGGATGCTCCAAGAGGTCAGATTTTTCATTTTTTATTGGGTCATCCTAGAGATCACTTCAGATGCAAGCACACAGAACAGCAGTGGCAAGCTTTACACCGTTGGTTAGAAGAGTGACATCAAGGTGGTGAAGTGGACGCCCTCCGTCCCACTTTCCGCACTACAGCCTAAAGCTCATCATTGGGCCATTTTCCCGAAGTCATTCAGCACATAAGTACCTAAACCAAGATTTAACCCAGCTCTGCCTTACTTGAAAATTATGTTCTTTCCTCTTCACAGCAGGCTTTTTCACTACATAAATTCAAACCAGCACGTGAAAGACCATGACAGCTGGATACACTTCACTGTTAACTTTATTCCTAGACGCATCAGCAGCAGAGGCCACGGATGCACAAACGGCCATTACTTTATAAAACAACTGGATCCTAAAGAGCCTACTTATATCTTTAAATTTAGGGACTTCAATATTTATTTTAGAGAGATATAATGCTCACAGTCTCCAAAGAACAAGGTTTCAGACACAATCTCAAACCCTAGTTTCGGACTTTGCCAAGAATACAACAAAGTCACAAAACCCAGACTGCGTACATAGCCATGTCCTCTGCTTCCCAGCAGCGTGAAGCTTGACCCTGCTCTTCTGTGTGCTTGCATCTGAGGTGATCTCTGGGATGACGCAACAAAAAATGAAAAATCTGAACTCTCAATTTAATAGTATTAACTGTCTGTTGCTAGTTACCCATTTAATTTTAAGAAAGACGCATAACACTGAATAATAAAAAAACATAAAATGCCATTACATGTCAACCAGATTTAGAGTGAACATCAGTGTTTCTGAATTAATTTTATAACTTAAATTTAAAGTGATGTAAGCCCAAAATAGCAGGGAGAGCAAAAGAAAAAAAAGAGGGGATATCTTGTTCAGATGTCATGTGCGCCATAACAGATTTCTTAGCAAGGAAAGTCTCCATGTGGAAGAAAACCCCAAGGGGGGCGGTATTCTCCTCTGATGTATCGCTGTCCCTATATCTTTAGGCTCCTATACAGCATTTGCTTTTTAAAATCAAAAATGTATAACTTAGCTAACACTCCTTGGACTCTGGAGGGGGTAAGGCAGATAAAATGGTGTTTGTCGCACTCTCTGTACAGCTATGGAAGTGGCCACTGACCTAGTGAAGGGCACAATGACCTTTCTGGTCATTCCCTCAGTGCCCTATTTTCTCTCCTGAAGCAAAACGTTCTTAATGCTTAACTCAACACTGCAGATTTGTTCTGTTGGCTGCTGCCTAACCCACAACTTGTGTGCTCAGCAAAATTGGAGAGAATTTTTATATTCTCTTGTTCTAATTCTAGTTTGTAGGCTCTTTATTTTCTTAGCAAAATAAGTGAGTGGTTAACAAAAGATGAAAATTGGGGTCTATTGGTTCTCTCCCTGAAACCACAAGAAACTGAAGATCTTGCCAAACATTCAATTTTCAGTGCTTCAAGCATGGACTTAGTTTTTTCCTCAACTGATTGCAGTTATAGTGAAATATTTTTTTTTCAATCTCACAATTCCCCCAAATAGCCAATGCAACATGGAACCCACCACAAGCAATGCCTTTGAGCAATTCCTGGAGGCAACAAAGCTATTTTTTATTTTAGATGCTCTTTAATTAAAAAAAAAAAAAACTATCATCACCAAAGAGCTGTTTGAAGGTTTTAGCTGGACAATTTACAGAAATTCTTCATCTCATACACTTTTTCTACAACTCAATTTATTATTCTCAGAATTCCTATCCTTCCTTGAGAACTCTTTTATAAAAATTGAGTTTTTAAAATCACTTTACATGTTGTCTTTATTTAATTTAAGAATTGTTACCATGTTATATCGTAATACTAGTTTGGAAGGTTATTTTATAGGTGCCTAAAATAATCTACCTCTCTAGCTGCCATCTTGGGTCCCCGCATGTGTGCGCCTAATCTCAGCTGGTCTTCCCAAGACCCCCTGAGCACCAACCCTAGTCCCCCGTGCTGCCCCATATCCACTCCGACAAGATGAAAGAAACTATCATGAACCAGGAAAAGCTCGCCACACTGCAGGCACAAGTGAGCATTGGTGGGAAAGGAACTGCTCGCAGAAAGCAGAAGGTGGTTCAGCTTCAGAAAAAGATCAAACTTGGAAGAAATTACTGGGAGCTGCTATTTTATACTATGACTGCTTTTTAAAATTGTTTTTGTTTATGGTTCATAGAACAGCCACAGCAGATGATAAAAATGTCAGTTCTCATTAAAGAAGTTAGGGGTAAACAATATCTCTGGTATTGAGGAGGTGAATATGTTTACAAACTATGGAACAGTTATCCACTTCAACAACCCACAAGTTCAGGCATCTCTGGCAGCAAACACTTCTCCATTCCAGGCCACGCTGAGATGAAACAACTGACAGAAATGCCACCCAGCATCCTGAACCAGCTTGGTGCAGACAGTCTGACTAGTTTAAGGAGTCTGGCTGAAGCTCTGCCCAGACTCTCTGTGGATGGAAAAGCACAGCTTGCTACTGGAGAAGAGGATGATGAAGAGGTTCCAGATCTTCTGGAGAACTTTGATGAGGCTTCTCAGAATGAGGCAAACTGAACTAAGTCAGCTTCTGAAAAAGATCAAACTTGGAAGAAATTACTGGGAGTGGCTATTTTATACTATGACTGCTTTTTAAAATTGTTTTGTTTATGGATCTGATAAAATCTAGATCTCTAATATTTTTTAAGCCCAAGCCTGCAGCTCTTTTCAGTTTTTGCTTACACACAATTCATTCTTTGCAGCCAGTTAAACTGGAGAAGCCTGGGAATAAACTTTGAAACAGATTAATAAAAAAATAAAATAAAATAACCTACCATTTGGGTCACACAGTACCTATGACCACAAGTGTAAGGCAGGCAGATACTTACCCTGAGGGAGACGTGACCTACAGAAATAATGCAGTTTAGGGCACTCAACAGCACTGCGCTACATTTTCCCTGGGTCCAAAACATAGAAGTTGAACCAGAGGCAAAATGGCTTGTGTGGTCTGTTTAAGAAAACTTTCTGAAAATCCAATTTGCTGAGAAGTAGAAGTCACGTCAGCTCTCCAGGACTGGAACTATAATAGCTAAGACCAAGACATGGATGGTCCATTAAGCTGAAATCCCTCCTCATCTGGAGTTGCCATGGTTCTGTAACTCATCACTGGACAACAACCAGATACGGAGTACTTGCTCGGGCATTGGTTATAGAAATCATGGGGAAAATCACAGGTTTCTTGGATTCTAACAAAAACTGAACTTCTTGTTCTGTTTGTTAAGATTGAACTCCATCATGACTTCCAGTCTACAGATTTAGATATGAGGAATGTGCTTGTTGTACGTCTATAAATGTTGTACACGTTGACCAGAGGAGCACGTTCAGAGCTCTAAAGTTGGCTTGGACAGAAGCCAACCTATCATGGGTCAGTCATTTTACCTGTGCGAGTTTCAGTTTTCTCATAGCTAAACATTGGGAAACATAGATCTTTCATGCTCTGTTTTTTATTAGAGTAAGAAGACACATCACTGCTGTTGATCAAAAGCAACAAGTGAATATGACATCATGGAGACTTGCGAAGTATATAACCAAGCTTTTGTCAATCATTCTCATAATAATGAGAGATATTATTTTCTCTCCTATTTGGTCTCAGGAAAATGTTTAGGTGTCATCAGGCAAACAGGAAAAAACACTATTCCCTGCATATTAACATCATCTAGGAACAACTATCATCTCTCTTCTTTCAATAGGAGATTTTTTAATTATTCTGTTGCTTAGCAACTGTTTATTGAACATCTATCAGGTACCAAGAACTGCTTCAGGTAGGGCTGGAGGTAAATGCTGCAAGTAGCTGCTTGAGAAGTTCATCACCCAGTGGAAAAGGCAAGGACATAGTAGGCAGCATTGACAAGCTGGCTTACTGCAGCATCAGCTAAGATTTAGCCGTAAGTATAGGGCAAGGAAAAATGGTCTGAAACAGTGCATGACTTGCCCTGGGTAACCCCCTTCCCTATTAAAAAAAAAGCTGGACACTGAAATTTTCTCCTCTCAGTTGCTAATAAGGCCCAGCACACTGAGTCATCAAAGCTTACAATTCAGATGCAAAAAGACCTCCCTTCATGTGGTGCAGGAAGAGCAGTTGGCTGCTGCCACTTGCTCTGGAAAAAAATCGCTGCCTGGTGGGGTTAATCCCAAGCGGGCATGATGAGGCACAAAGAAATGGAAAGAAGCGCCTCTCCTCAGCCTCTTTCAGACGCGGCCAGGGGCACCCAACCAGCCAGCGCATGCGCTGCTTGAACGAGACATGCTTCTGCTCCTGACTAGTAGGAACTTTAGAACTTTCTCAAACTTAACTCAAATTACTCTCTCAGCCAGTAAATGATCTGTATTCTTTTTGTGGGTGGGTGAAAGAGTTTTAGATAAACAATGAAAAGCTCCCTTAGTTGAAGATTTCAGCTTGAGATCGATGTTTTCTGTTGGCTGTACGACACTTGGGCAGTGAATCGTTCCATTGTTTCGGAGGAGAGCAACCGAGTGGGACCCGTGGGTGTCATCAGAGGGGCCGGACCTCTGCAGAGCGGCCTCGTGATGATGCCTGCCTGAGCAACAAAGTGGGTTTGTCATCTCATTCAAAAAGCCTGTTAAAAATGCAAAATCAAAGCAGGCATTTCACATGTGCAAAAAGCCATTTGTGAAAAGTCCCCGTGGAATTCACATTAATTTGGATATGATTATTTTTTTATCTGGACCAGTGTCCTCAGCCACTCTTCTAAAACAAGTTGCATATTAGAAGTCTAATTCCGAAAACCCTATACCACTTTTATCACAACACAGCCATAACACTTTTAGACTGCCTGAAGTGATGTTTTTATTCTCTAAGTCAGTATTTATTCTGCTATGTCAATTTTGTCTCAGAAATTATTTTAAGTGGGCACACTAACAGAAGGATTTTTTCTTTTTGGCTGCATCAGGCTGCCTTAAGGGAGGGTCTGGTAAGGCAGGTGGATCTGGGGATCCAACTGCAGTATCCTGTGCCTGACTGCGTTTGCATTAAGTAGGCACTTACACAACTGAGCTAAGGCCCCCAGGCAGACTAACAGAAAGAAATATACCTTTGCTACAAATGCACAGTGGGCTTGGTTTCTACTCAGGAGCCCTGCCCCACTTAAAATTTATTCCACTTGCTGAAAGTGACAATGATATAAAAATCAAGGCAATGCCTAAAGGACTGCCATTAAGTTCTCAAAAGAGCAAGGCTGATCAGACATCCCAATGAGAAGGATGCACCAGCAGTTCCCGGTTCTCAAATCAGCCGCAAACACTGGTGGCCCAAAACCGGCATAACAGTGGTACTGTTGGGGCTAGTGCATCACTCCCACGGGTGCTCTCGTGATGCAAGTAGGAAGGAAAAAATAGAAAGACGAATCTAGTGCTCACTACATTCTTTGCTGGCTAGAGTCAGAAATACAGTCTTCACAAGTTCACTGAACTTCAGCAGTCTTAAGCATGGAACCTACTGAACTATCTTTATTTATTTTTTTTTAATTTACCTTTTTTTTCATATATACTTTTTAAAGTTTCTAATACTAGAAGATATCATACAATGTCTTTTTAAATAAATTGTAAGTCAAAGATACA
>NW_004524762.1:3728969-3741570 GCF_000260255.1 Octodon degus | reverse complement strand
TGGTGGAACCGGGGATTGAACTCAGATCCTTGCGTTTGCCGGTCAAGCGCTTATCCTACTGAGCCATCTCCCCGGCCCCACTAGCATCATTTTTGAACCTCCAAAGCAAGAAACAAAATGAATAACAAGAAATAAAGAAAAGTATTGAAAGTTTTAAGCCATCCTGTAATCTAGCCCAATGCATCAACTATGGAGGAGATTTTAGTTAAAAACTCAACTTGAAGTTTCAAACTATCAATACAAAAAGTCAATCCAAGCATTGAAAAATCTGAAGTCTTTACAAACAGTCTGTTTGCCATTTTTTTTAAAAAAAATTAATCTTCAGTTTTCAAAAGGAATTGTTAGTTATATAAGCTGAACTTGGAGGAAACAAACTTAATTTAACAGAAATGAACCAGTCCCACTTACATCTTTTTTAAACTGCTGACATTTGTAAGCATTCAGTAAATATCAGACCTTTGATAAGCCTTTAAGAAACCCTTTACAAATATAATTCATGTAGAAAGGAGCCCAAGGTGGGGTTGATTCTTGGCACTGTCTACAAGTATACCCAGAGTCTAGAGATGTTGTCAGCCAACTATTCTAAAGAAGAGACTCGCTTTTGTGTCCAGGTGGGATCATCTGTGCATAGGGAGGAAAAGACAAAGCCAAGGGCATTGCCGTCCCTGCAGCCGGAGAGCGAGGGAATGCAGGTGAGGTCACAAGGCACGCACTGTTCCACATGCAGATGCTGTGACAGCCTTTAAGTGATGTTGCTCCCACTGTCCAAATGAGGGAACTAGACTCTGCAAAACTCAGCCTTCAAGTAATTTCAGTCCCAACAGGTTTTCAGATCTTTCTCTACCACCTCAAAGAAAACTGTGGCTTCCAGAGAGTCATGTAGGATGACTGCATGGTTTATCAGAACGTAGTCGAGCCATGTGTATTGATAGAGTGGGCATCATGCCAGTTGAAACATTCTTACACAACTCAGCCGCTGGAGATGATTTGTACATCTTGGAATCTGGCACAATAAGCAGCTTAAGCTATTTGGAGCTGAGAAATGAAAACAAAGGATGTGGTCTCTCTGTGGCTCCCTGACCTCAGGGACCTGTGTGGTTTCCATGATTATAAATTATCCTGGAAGAAGTTAAGTTTTAGGTCCAGAAAAATTGTTATGAGCAGTAGAAATACAATGATTAAATTACTGTGCCAAAATGTCAGATAGCTCCTCTGCTTTTGTTCCTTTTTCAATTTGGGTGTTGTCGTGTTATTTTTCCCTCTCCTAGTCACCTTTTGACTTGGCAAAAATGAACTGCAGACTGCAGAACATCAGGGAAGTGAGAGCTCAGCCTCCCAGCTGCACTGCTGTAAACGATTCAATTAGAGCACAAATGGGCTCCACAGGCATATCTGAGCAGTGCAAAGTTCGTTCCCGGGGGGTAGGGTGTGCTAAAAGAACTCTTTCTGCCTTGACTGATAAGGAAATGTGCTTCCTGTTTCTCTCCAAAGACAAGAAATCCCAACTTCTCAGCCACCATCAGGGCACCCTGACACTTTCACTCCCTACATAGGGCTTCTTTTTTTTTCCCCCATAATTTTATTGATAAACAAATAGCAATGAGACAGTTGCAAATCAAATCGGTAGGACAGTTTCAATAATTAACACACTGCATACATTCTTCCTAGTGGTTAATTGCTGTACAACATGCGGACTTGATATCCTATTTACAAACACCATTGGAACAAATCATTCTATTCATTAAGAGAATGTAACTATATATCTATCCAAACCACTTTGAATACACAGATACAATCATCTGTATACCCTTTAGGGCTTCTTTTTGAAAAGCTGCATTTGAGTTAATGGGTTCTTCCTTAGCATCTTAAATCCTAATGGAGAAAAGAGGTGAGAGATTGCTAGTCTTCATTTCTCCCTACCAGCAGATTGTCATCTCTTAGAATGATCAGACTGAGAAACATTTTATTCCGCTAACCCTCGATTGCTGTGTGACCTTGTAGAGCAATATGCTTTTATCACAAAGCTAATTTATCACCAAATAAAGTGGTTTAGTCCTACAATGAATATGTGTTATTTTTTCCCAAAGTTGAGTCTACATTGATGAGGAATTCTCTACCTAATGAGTTCTTGGGGAAGGTAGAGACCTCCTTCCTTAAATGAATGAGAGTAACTGAACCTGAATACAGCAGGTGCTCCAACTGATAGGTCAGATGAATGAATACATGACAATGAAATTGGAAAAGAACATTATATACTTGCCTAATGATGATTCCAGATGTTCAGTCAAAGACATTCTTGCACATGCACAGTGAAATCACAATTCCTATGAGAATATGCTCACTTTTTTGAAGTAATGCTGTACCACATTGCATTCATCTAATCAGTACAAAAGCACTAGAAGAACTTTCCCATCTCATAGTTTTATGCACATAGAAGATGAAAGATTGTCTTTTAAGTGGGACTAGAATACTGCCATTAAAATTAAAGGACTGACGATTCCCATGCTGCTGCCTGTGTAGGGCACAAGTTTTTGAGGAAAGCTGACAGCACAGCTTTAAGCTCTCTGTAGCTTTCTAGAATGCTGTTCTGCTCCTGTCTTTTTTCTGTTGTATGTGTCTCATTTTTCTTGTCATTTTCCCGCTTCTCACTAAACTATGAGCACCAAGAACACAAGGGCAGAATTTTGTTTAATATTCACAATCCTACCTTCATCATGTAATGTCTTGATCGCTAGGAGGTTATTAATGTTTGTTAAACTGAAATGAAATTAAATTACACAAGTTGTACAGTATAACAGAAATATTCCAAAAGCAATTAACCATGCATTTTAGGAGCAGCAAAGTAACATGCAAAACACATGTGCAGCCAACATGGTACCGCTGATTTTATACCTCATATGTCAAAGATTTAAGATGCATCAGTAGTACTTTGGGCTCAGGATTCTCGCTATCCTACTCCCTGACTACAGAGGATTTCCCTTCTCCAAGGTCTTCTTATACCTCACAGACAGCTGTGTGGCCAGAATCCACATGCCATAGGACCCTGGTGCCTTCCATGGGTCTCAGCTTAGCACTTGCACTCCTTGAGATGCTCCAAATTTCTGGATTATGATAGATCATGAAGCAGACTGTCTTAATTTGTGTTCACATTTTCATTTCTCTTTTTAAGTTTTTCATTGGGAAAAATTTCAGACACTCAAAAAGTGGAAAATAAATACCCATCAAAAAGGATTTCCTTTCTACTATCTTTGTTTCATTAATCTCAATGTTCACCCCATTATTTTACAGTACAATTTTAAGTCTCAGGTCAAATATTATTTTATCATGGATCCTTCGGTGTGTGTACTGAACAGTCAGTGTTTGTGTACAAGCATGATCACAGCATGACTAACTAGTAATTCATTACTATTGAATAAATAGGCTATGTTCAATTCTCTCCAATTACCAGAAAACATCTTTTTATGAGTGATCTGTTGGAATCAAAAGGTAAATATTGCTTTCACATATGACTTAAAAAGCAAGCTATCCAAGAAAAACACAACTTTTCTTCATCAATTATCCTGCTGCCTTAAGGTTTGTTCCTAACCAAGAAAAAAAAGCAAGATAGTCTTTTACTTCTTAACTTTAAGAAGACTTGGTTGCTATGCTAGAAAGCTTCGAGACACCATTGCAGCCAAGCAATGACTCTGAGCATCTAATCCTGTTAGATGCTGATATTACTCTGCTTCAAAGTATGATTTTGGGGGATGGTGGTAGGAGATTCTGCTTAGTGAGATGGCTATTCTAGGAAAGGTTCTATGGATACACAGTATGTGATTTGTCCGGTGGAAAAGATATGTTGTAATGAAATACTTCGTACCCATAAAACAACAACAAAAAGGCATCATTACATTTTGTTTTATAATATTCTCATAAAGGTATTGATTTTTAAAGTTTTGAAATTGTCTTTTTGAATTATAATTGAATGGGTTTTAAAATATTTATACTTAACATATTCAATTCACTGCAGTTATTTTCTTTTGACTCAGGAGTTGCGCCCGCATTGGCAGGCGCGATGCCCGACTTCCGGTTTGTCGCCCCTTCCTTTGGTATCCCCGAGTTCCTTGGATCATCGCTTCATTTTTATGCACAAGATCATGTTCCCAACGGAATTTCTACATTTTCTTGTTTCAGACCTGGAATCAGCAGTTTTCTAAGGAGACTTGGATCCTTTTAATGGGAAATATATATATTTTTAAGAACCACAACCTGAGTACCAAAAGTATTCATTAATTTTGATGTTCATGGTTCAGGGTGTTTTGTGGAACAAGTGAGAAAATATGTATTTTTTAGAAAAAAATCCTCAACTTCATGCTGATATTCTCACCAATTCAAATGAAAAAGTCCACTGTATGTGCGTATGTGTGTGTGTTTACTTTGCTTTTATATTTTATTACATTTTTCCCCTTCCTCTGGAAAAATATTGGCCCATAAAAATATTAGCATAACTCAGTCCTTGAGACATAAATTTTTAGTGTCAAAATTATTATAGAAATATTTTCAATAATAACAATCCTACTGATTATGTTTGAAATTTTCTTTTTTATCTTTAGAATAGATGATCAAAACACTATGGTATAAAATCGGTTGAAATAAATCCTTCCTAACTCATTGCCACCTACATAATATATGGTTTACATCATTCATTTTAGGTCTTTTAAGTTATTTTCTTACAATACATTACTAGAACCTTTTATTTGTGTGAAATATAAATCTTGTGTGTTCCACAAAGTTTCATGTGTGCAAGCAGATAACTCTGCTTGCAGTTACCGGGTAGAGGTAGAATCTTCAAGCACATCTTATGCATTCAAACCATGTTATTTCACACAATAAAATGTTCTACTGATGTATTTTAAAAGAATAATTCAAAAGGCCCTAAGCAAATGACGTGGCCTGGCCCCTCCTTGTTCCCCATCGTCCAGCCTCAAGCCTGTGGCGCTGCTCCCTGTGCTTGCTCCCTGAGGTACAGCCTCACCACAGGCCAGAGCACAGGGCGCCAACTGACGAAGGCCTGAAGCCTCCCAGGCTGTGAATCTAGATAGATATTTTCTCTGTTTAAGTTGATTTGTTTCTCATATTTGTTCGAGTACTGAAAAGCTGACTGGCACACCGCAGGCAGCGAGGTTCTGTCACAGTCTGTACAGCAAATTTTATTGTGTCCTCGCTATCCTTAATATCCCAATGAGGCATGTACACACTGATGAAGTTCTTTCCAGGGAATACTGGCATAGGCCAATTGCAGCAGGAATTCTAAATGCTTTTACACATATGACTATCACTGAAGAACTGTGTGACTTCTTGGTGTGTGATCCCAGCAGGTTCACTAACTTATTTGTGTCAATTTCCTCATTTGTGAAAAGTGTTACTCACATAGACATTCTAGGTCTGCCATGAGCACTGCATGAAACACTACTGCAGAACATTTTTTTTTTTTTTTTTTTGTGGAACCAGGGATTGAACTCAGGCCCTTGTGCTTGCCAGGGAAGCGCTCATTCCATTGAGCCATCTCCCTGGCCCCTACATTTTAAAGTGAATGTTTAAGAGGTTCATAAAAACATAAACATTTACATTTCATTAGGATGCCATGTAGTGTCTCAACACATGTTTAAATTGTGTTATGTTTAAAACAGGTTAAATGTGTCTACCTCCTCCAACTTTTTATGATGAAAAACTTCAGAAAAGAGAACGTTTATAAAGAGGATAATGGCTAACATATGATGCATGTTCAATGTCATTGTTAAATAGATACAGATGTTTTGGATGAAGCACACTACCAGCAAAAGTTAGCATCATTAATATTCTTAAGTAATGTGATGTAATATGAAAATCCAGGACTTTGAAATCAAACTACACATAAATACTAATTCCATGACCCCATCTGGCTCCTTTGACGTAGTGACAGCAAATTGTAGCTGCCTCGTGAATGGAGTGGTGGGCATGCCATTTACCCTGAGAATTTTGATAATCGTGAGGTTGTACCAGTGACTACTTCTGACCCAGAAAAGTGAAGGATAATTTTTTTTTAATCTCCATCCTTCTCCAAAACTCTGCAATACAAAAACTTAAATTGGCAGCTGAAATGCTACCAATACACCATGGGTGGTCTTTTTACAGGGATGGCTGACAAAATGTGTAGTTCATGGCACAGTATACCAAGGCAGTCTTCATCAGAATTTCTCACAACCTGCATGAATCCATTGTTTATTATTTCTTTTTTTCAAAGAAAGGCATGTCCCACTTTGTCTCTCTAGAGAACTTCTTTCTGTTCCTCACGTCTGATCTCTACTCTGCCCAGCAGTCTAATGCAATACATATACTACTATGCCAAAAACGGAAATGCTGAGATCAGGTTGACCAGTACACCCACAAAGCAAAGAGGGCTTCATCTGGCCCTTTCCATATTGGCCTTGAAGAAAGAAATAAAGCAGCCAACTACACACAACAAGGATGTAGTGAAGGTTTTGTGACTGCTATCACAACTTGTGAGTACCTAGTCATTTTACACTTGGGTCATGTAGAGTTATAAGAGGCTGATGAATACACAAAGCCCACCTGGGCAATAAGAAAAGATAACAGATGAGCAGGCCCTTCACCATTCACACCTAGTAAGAAATCTGGCTTCCATAGGGAGCCAGATGTCTGGTCCAATTATCAACACAGGTTTCTCATGTCTATACCTCAGTGGTCACGAAAAATGTTTTATCCAAAGCACAATCAATGGGCATGGACTTTCCTGCAGAGGATTAGAGGTATATACTGTTAGCAAAGGAAAATTGGAGTGATTCAGGTTTCCTTGTGATCTGAGCACATTGCACAGCGCACCTACTCTTTACAAGGGTACACTTTCTGGGTAAGGCCCTATCTTCATTTACATCTGAAAAGCTTAGCTCAAAATCCTGTCTAAATCCTCTTTTATAAAGATGCCTGCTCCTTGTCATGACCCAGGAAGGTTACATTTGTAATTACATGGAAAAGCTATTGGAATCCTAGTGAGTGAATTCCAGTCTCACAACCCATGCTCAGAATAAAGACACTAAGGCACATTCACAGTTATGGGGAACTGAGGGGTCCTAAGTATAGCTGTGATGACGGCTATCCAGAACAAAGGCCTTGACCCAGGGCCCAACCTGTGTTTCATTACTTTCTGAAGAAGGGAGTGACATGAACATGAGTGACAGTGAGAATGGCAGGAAGTAGGTGAGTGCTGTGAGCTGGGCGCGGTTGGAGGCCTGGAATCGCCTTTGCAATGTGCAAATTGAAGGATGTACTTTTAATACAACATTAGATACATTTCCTTATCCCCCACTTGGTGCTGTAACAAATGAAGCTACAGAACATTAAACTGCAGTTTTTACTAAAGTAAACTGAGTCTCCAACAATGGCAGAAGCAATGGCAAGGTCAAGGGGCTCTGGTCACTTGGCAAGGCAGGATGCGGGCAGGGGTAGGCATCCCTGACGGGAACACAGTGAATGGCTGCAGTGGTTGTGGGATGCCAGGCGCTCCAAACCAGAAAGAATCTCGGCAGAGGCAGTCTCTTGCCTTGCTTTCTGGGAACTTCTGTGCCTGCCTGAGAACCTCTCATTTTAGTTTCTCCTGAGTCAGCCCACAACTGCTTTCTCATTCTCTTTCATTTTGTATCCAGTTTATTTAATATTGCAAAATTTCTCAGAAATGCCAAATGCTTCCTTAGGCAGTACATTTGCTTTGTTATTCCTGACAAAGAAACGATAAATTCAGACAAGATTTTGCTGTTTTCCAATCCCTGTTCAATTCAAAGCGGAATTTGAACTCTAGTTATGTGGGAAGCACAAGTGTCCTGGGGGGTTGTGAGTGACCATCAGTGACATCAGACAGCCCTCCTGTCCTTCAGGACTGTAGAAGCTTCTCACAGAACATTAGAAATATTTGTCACCTAGTCTATCCCCACAACAAGACTGTGACCCAATACAAAAGCAGAAATAGGACTCCTCTGGTCCTCGGTAACTTGTACAGACTAAAGCTAAGACTTACATGGAATATTTATTGCTTGAATGACTGAATTAATGAAAAAGAATCAGGGTCATCTTTGGGTGAGTCAGAAAACTTTTCAAATGGAAAAAAAACCAGAAGAAATGACAGAAATTGGACAAGGACCCCTAAGAAAGGCATAGAACTTTAGCCAATTAGATCTAGGGACCATGTACAGATGAATAGAACTGGATATCTAGTGCTGAAAGCTTTGGAAGCAGACAAAGGATTTGAAGCTAATTCCATGCTCCTCAGCAAAAAAGCCTCACTAGGTTGACCTGGTAGGTTGTGTAGAATACAGAGCTTCATTCTTAGTATAGGCGCCTGTGCACAGGCAGAAGAATAAGGGAGAAGCATGAGTTTAAAAGCAAATATGGCAAGTGTCTGTCGACTCTACAGCAATGAGGTTGGTTCCCCTAGCCAATGAATACAATTTTAATGCATAATTTTATAACTTCTCTTGTGAAGTTTTATTCACACACTGAGTCGTTACTGATTCTTGTCGTTGCTATATCTTTAGCCAACATACAAACTGTGGTATTTCTGCCTCTATTATGGAGTTGAGAAACTCAATTTTGCTAAGAACATTCTTCTTGAAATTATGATAATTAGGAAGATATTACAAAGAATTAAGTTTTTAAATCTCAAACCTATTTAAATCTCCAGCTTGACAGAATCTATGACTTATCCTAAATACTTCTATGTGGACTCTGTTAAGGGTAAGTTAAAATTTAACACAGTGAATATATTTAACTGAGTGGATGGACCAGCCCCTGGACTAAAAGCCCATAGTATCGCCACCCTTCTCAATCTATATGGAGTTTTCCATTGAGTTGCCTCAAACACTGAAGGTCTCCACACTTAGGAGTGTTTCCCCCTGCCTCATACTCAGCCTCACTCTATCTTAGTCTCTTGTGCTGATGCTTTCCCTTGCCACTGGTTTTTCTACTGCTTTCAAGTCTTCTTGAATAAAAGCTGCCTTAGAATTGGGTCCTTTCTGGGGTTCGATCCCCCACACCACATGCTGCACTAGCCTTGTCCCCAGTAGCACTAAAATAGCCACAGAGTCGGGGCATGGTGTCACACACATGTAATCCCAGCACTAGGAATGCTGAAAACAGGAGGAGCACTAGAAGTCTGAGCTATGTAGTGAGACCCTATACCAAATACATAAAACTTGAAAAAAAACTGGTTTGGAAACATTCTATCAGAAAATGTAGCCAAGAACAAAGAGAATTATGCTACTTTAATGGAAAATATCTTCAGGCTAAGGGAAAGACCTTCTTATTTTACATATTCCCTGAAATAATAGCATTGAAAAAGCATCAGACTAGCATCATCCTATTTATATAGAGTCCAGATTTCTGTTAAGAAACTTTTTTTAAAAAATCTGTATCTTTCTCCACTGCTTTCTGATAATACTATATAATCAAATATATCTATTCTTTACTTACACAACAATTGCCTTTATTCCTTGTAATTGGAGAGATATTATTGTCCTGCATCAGTAAGCCCACAAACAAACTGATCTGGAATCTGGATTGCTGCTCCAAGAACTAGACTTCAGTAAATTGTAGCAGCCAAATCTGAGATTCTTCTTGTGCCTTATGGACGCCTTCTAGGGTGACACCCTATCTGGAAACTAGAGACCACATGCACTGACAAAAAAAGAGATTTTTGTCTGAAGAACTAGACAATTACTTCCCAGCAGTCTGTGGGGAGCAGCACAAAAGAGGCGCATCACCCATGCACTGTGTTCTCTAAATGAACATTCATTATGAAACCAAATTCATGATTGTGGTGTGGTGTGTGGGGGAGATGACTGGAGCCATCATGATGACAGTCGTGAATAAAACTAGGAGCCAGCACCATGGATTTGGGAGAAGACAGCTTTGGTGCACTCCTTTGTAAAAGTATCTTTAGGTGTCTGACTTGTCACTGTCTCATAATGTTTTTAGACATTGAAATATCTATGTATTTTGTTATGAAAGCGAATGGAAAAGTAGAATGTAGCAAAATATTTTGTACTATGAAGACCTGAAATATTAGGAGGGGGTTGGAAAGTGATATTTTATTGTTAAAACTCTCTAGGAAAATCTCTTCTAGGCCTTTTGGCTAAGAGCAAGTGTAATTCTCTAGGAAAATGTGAAATTAGTATAAAATAAATGCAATCAAAAGATTAAGCTGGAGACTGGGCATGCTGGTGCATGACTATAATCTCAGTTCTTGGGAGGCTGAACACAGGTGGATCACTACAAGTCTGATCTATGTAGTGTGGTCCTGTAGACCTACTAGACCCTGTACTAAAATACAAAACAATAACAACAAAAAAAAGGATTAAGCTGGAATGAAATAATGTAGCAGTATGGAAAGAATCTGTTATTGTCAGAGGAAATATGTTGCGACAGCTTTGTGTACATGTGTATAAGAATGTGTGTGTGTACTACTGTGAAATGTTAAGGGAAGTTCTTCCATGGTACTGATTGCTCTAATGCCATTGCATTACTAGAAAGCCTGTTGCTCTTTGCAAAATGAAATATAAAATGTTTGTAACCAGCTTCCATGGGATCACTCTTCACTAGTGGTGCTTGCCCAAACCTAGTAGATCCTCAAAAAATTTCAGCAATCCCAGATTACGGATTACAGAGATTATATGTATAGTATCCTATATTAAAGTTTGCATAAAATGTATATACTTGCTTCCAGAATAGATATGGTAGCATAGTGCAGTGACCTTCAGTATTCTGTGGTCCAGATAACTGGCTCAAAATGTATCTTAGGAGCACCTTCTCCTGCCAGCCAGTGTTACATAGCACAGAGGAAATATAGACTAAACCAAATAATTAATCCAAATAAATCCTAGAGGGATCCAAGAAATGATCCAATCAAGGCTGTGTGGGAAAAAAATTCCACAGAAAGAAGTATTTGAACCAGAACAGTGGGTTGGGTTGTGACATTGCTTATTTGGGAAATAAACAAGAGCTGGCCAGATAGCTCAGCAGATTAAATGCCTGTTTAGGCAGACACAAGAGACTGGGGTTGGACCCCCAGAGTGTGGTGCCAGCCCCGCGCCCTGGGCATGCTAAACTCGTGACTGAGACTGAGTGTGCTGGCACATGCCTATAATTCCAGCACTTGGGAGGCTGAAAACAAAAGGATCACTATGAGTCTGATCTGTGGAGTGAGACCCTCTAGACCCTGTACTAAATACATAAAAGAAAACAGCTCTGAGCAGCAGCGAGATTAAATTAGTCAGCTATAAATTGATGTTTGTACACAGGAAATTTCACGTTAGTATAAAACTTTGACGTAGTATCTTTAACGTGTTTCCCAAACTGAGTTCTGGGGTAACAGTAGCTTTGTAGAATATTAATAGTTCTCAAAACAAAACTCCAATTTTTTTAAAACTGTATTTGGTTGTCACAGGGTCTCACTACACAGCTGGGACTCATCGTGATCCACCTGTTTTCAGCCTCCTCAGTGCTGAAGTTATAGGCCACCACGCCCTGATTCTGTGGCCACCTCAGCCCACCCTGGGGGTGAGGCTGGTGCGCCATGTGGTACTGGGGTGGACCCGCAGTTCCTGCACTTGCCTAAGCAGGCGCTTTCATCCACTGAGCTATCTTGCTGGTCCAAAACTCCAATTTTTTTAGCAATTTGTTAATACATTAAAAGTTATCTCATAGTTTTGTGAAATTTTTAACATACTAATAAGCATTGAAAATCTTCAAGAGAAAATATTGTCTATAGTGTTTCTGACATATTTATATAAGCATATGTGTAGTCTTTTATGTAATTATATAACTGTCATAATTACACATCATAGCATTTTCATAAAAAACAGTTTTATATGTATTAAAATGTTCAAATCAGTGAATTCTTATATTGACTTATATTTCTCACCATTTTTTCCTGTGCTCTAAATATCACATCACAATGATAGCAAGCGCTGAAATTTTTAGACTACAACATAAAAAGAGAACATTTTTATATTCCATAGTTTGTTTCCTTCCTGTAGAGTGCACAACTCTGGCGTGTGTTCAGTGACCGAGGACAGTTATCTAAGAGGAACACTAGAATTAAAAAAGTGTTTGATTTATCTGCCAGTCATTCCTATTTCTCTAAGAATTCATAAACATTTTCAAGACAGATTGTTGATTTTTTTTAGTTCTCAGTGTCAAAAGTTATATAAGTATAATTTTTAAATTATTTCCTAAGTTACATTGACCTGACACAGAAAAGTGACTCTCAGTATTAAAATTAATGGCTACTTCTTTCTTCTCTAGCTATGTACCTAGAGTAATATTTGTCACCCAGTCTTTATATTTAGAGAGGATATAGTCCTCTTCCATTACAAAAGCATATTCTGGTTCCTCTTCAGATTGTATAAATCTTTCACCTTTTAGTATTAGAAAAGTAATTTAAAAATTATTGGGGGCCTGCCCCTTAGCTCAGTTCTTTAAGTGGCTGCTTCAGCAAAGCAGTCAGGCTCAGGTTGCTGTGGTTCAATCCCCAGAACTCAAGCCAGCCAAACCTGCCTTGAAGGCATTTGGA
>NW_004524762.1:3723294-3728784 GCF_000260255.1 Octodon degus | reverse complement strand
TAACAGTCATTTGCATTAACGGCATGCCAGGTTACATTCAATGCATGTCTACACTGCATAATGTTTAAAGCAGGTTAAATACAATTATCTCCCATTTATCATTTCTTTACAGTGAATACTTCCAAAATCTTCCTTTTAGCTTTTGGAAACACACAGCATATTATAAGCTAGCAGCATCCCACTGCGCAATGACACCACAGACCCTTTTCCTCTTCTCCTGTGGCTTAGTGAGCTCTGGCAGCCTCGCCACATCTTTCCTTCCTCTTGCTTTGTCCAACCTGCTGACCACGATTACACTCTGCTTTTCTATGAGATCAACTTTTTTAAAGATTCTTCGGCTAAAAAATAAAAAAAATTTAAAAAAGATTCTTCCGGTGAGTTTGATTGTGTGACACCTGTGTCTCTGTGCCAAGCTTATTTCATTTAGCACGCTGTCTTCCAGTCCCACCCACCCTGCCATAAATGGTAGGACCCTTCCCTTTAATGACTGAGTACTTCCCTTTATCACGTTTTCTCAACTCATTTATCAGTTCATCGATCTTTAGGCTGTTTGTATTTCTCAGTCATTTTAAATGGAGATGCATATGGAAGCGCAAATGCTGCTTGACATACAGATTTCGTCTCAGGATGTATACTCAGTCTTTGGATTGTGCGATTTAATTATTTTATTTTATTTTTTTATGTATGTAGTGCAGGGGTCTACAGGGTCTCACTGTGAAGATCTGACTCATAGTGATCCTCTTGTTTTCAGTCTCCCAAGGGCTGGGATTACAGGTGAGCCCCACCACGACCAGTCTCAATCGCCATCTCAGTGCACTCCGGGGGCCGGATTGGCCCAGCAGGCCGAGGATCGAACCTCAGTCACTGCGGCTGCCTAAGCAGGTGCTTTAGTTCACTGAGCTATTTGGCCGGCCCTGGGCAGTTTAATTTTTGAGGAGCCTCTATCATGTTTTCCACATTGGCTATAATAACTTATATTACTACAATGTATAAGGGTTTGCTTTTCTCCACATTCTCACAATTTTATCTTTTGTATTTTTGATAACAGGCTTTCTAGCTGAGATATGGCTTTTTATTAGCATTTTTCTGATTATTGGGGTTGAGTATTTTTTGATATACTTGTTGATAGTTTGTATGTTGCATAACTTCTTTTAGAAATGTAACAGACCTATTGCCGCTTTTTGATTTTTTGTGTGTTGTATCATTTTTGTTTTCTACTGTGATTTGAAGATATATATATATATTTTATATACAATATATATTATACATAGATAGATAGATAACAAGTATTCCCCCCCCATATAGGTTGTCTCTGCACCCTGTTGACTATATTGTGCAGCCTCTGTGTTGAGCCAATCCCATTTATCTATTTTAATTTCTGTGTTCTGTGTTTAGGGGGTCTTTGTAAAAACAAAACATCCTTTCTCATTCTAATGTCCTGCAGCATTGTCCCTATGTTTTCTTCTAGTATTTTTATGGATTCCAATCTTATGTTTAAGCATTTAATTCATCTGAGTTTGTCTTTGTAACTGGTGAGAGATAGGTGTCAGAAAATCATTTTTGTAATGCTAAGTATGGTAGTGTGTGAGCATATTATTATAAAATGTAATTTATGATTTTAAAAGTAACTCTTGTGCTCAGTCATATAATATACATGGCCTATATAGAATGTTTGCACACACAGGTAATCACATGTGTGTACAAACTCAAGAAGACACTTACAGAGTGCTCTTTGATAAGTTTGTCTTAAGACTAATCCAGGAAAATTTAATGAAGCTTACCTCTACAGTAGCTTTCTTTAACTATGATTCATGGTAACATCTACTTAGGAACACTACAGATTTCAGATGCTTGGGTTATAGTTAGAGCATAAAAATTATTTAGCTTGTATATTCTGGCAACCAGCTTACTATATCTATGATTCAGTTTTCCACCATAATATCGTGCCATGTATTTTTGTAAGGAACAAAATGAAGTACACATGAAGGTGCTGAGATCATTTCCTCAACTGACTGCCATCATTATGTTTATATTTTCCATAAATATTTTTGGCAATTGCGGGGCTTGAACCCATGACCTTGCTATACCAAAAGATTCTTTCTGAGATACACCATACAGCCCTTAAGTATTTTCACCTTGGTTATAGATCACATCTTCAAACTTCTCATGCCCAGTGACTTTTTTACTGACTATTGAACATGGGGATTTTTACACTGTTAGATGTATAGATTTCTTTATCTTTTTCTACAAAGTATTTTGGCAAACAGTTAAATTGTATATCAGTGTATTCACTTTGGTTTTTTTAAAGCTTTCTAGGGACAATATTGAATAGTTTTCCCTTCAAGGATAATTTCACTGAAGCAAGATTCTTTATAGTGCCTCCAAATAATTACTAAAGAGTTCAAATTACCTATTTGGTACTCAAGCGATCATGTAGATATTGTGAATCAAAAATTATTCTATCTGTAACTTTCATCTTTCTCTGTTTTCTGATATCATGAAAGTTTACTTTGATATTGTGATGGATTAACTAATGGTCAATTCATAACACTTAGCTGAACTGACCAGTGTGGTTCTGGGTGTGCAAGGCCCACCTGAGGACAGTTGCTACCAGCACAGAAAGAGAGCTGGAGGGAAAGATGGTGTGCTGCTGATTCTGCTGGAGAAGCTTGTCACACTGGCTTTGCTGGTATGAACTTAACTGTTCTCATTGTCAGAGGAGCTTGGGTCCTTGCTGTTGCTTGAGATAACTGTGATTCTTTTGTGGAGAGCTCTGGTCTTTGCCTTGAGCATTGCTTCCTGGATCCTGGCTTCCTGACTCCAGATCCCTCATCCTGGCACAGATCCTTCGTCCCACTGGCACAGACTTTCTAGCTCCCATCACTGACCTTGAGGCCTTCCTAGAGTAGATCCTTGTTATAAATATGCATGAGACATTGCCATGGGTTCTAGGCCTCCAGCTGGACTTGTGATGGCCATTGCCATGGGCTCTAGGTTTTCAGCTGTATTTATGCAGTATGCTGCAGTGGGAACCAGATCCTCATTAGAACCATTGGGGCTGTAGTGTATGGATAGATCTCCTGTACTCTTTTGCATTTGACTCTTTGAGTAAATACTGTAAAATAATCCTAAAAATTATGTGCCCTGTATTAAATCTTTTCCCTTATACACCCTGATTACAACAGATATGGACAGCTTAATACTCAAAAAAGACTCAAGATTATCGTAAAACCAATCTCTGGAGCTTGATTTTTATTGTTATTGTTATTCTTTCTGTTCATTTTAAATAGCATCTGTAAATGTATCCAATAACCTCCATGAATTTCTCTGAACTTTAATTTCTGTCTCCACAACTTTCTCAGAATACTGTACTTTAGTTAACTTTACTTTCCCTACAGAGAAAAAAAAACAAAATTTGGCTCTAAGAATAGGAAGCTAAGGAGGTTCTAAGATTCACATCATTTGCTTCCTTTCTCTAAGGGATTACACTCCTGAGTTTCCTGTTACCTAAAGTCTGAATATAGATAATTTAAAATTTTACCTAGTTTTCTACATCTGTGTACAAAGCTTGAATCTACTCATTGTTCCATAATGGTCAGAGATAGCCACGGCTATAGGAAGTTGGTTTGAATTCTTTAAAGTATTATGTTTCAATTTTCTTTTCTTTTTAATAATTCCTTCTTTATGTTTAATGTAATATCCTCTCAAATGTAGATTGTCACTGTGTATGTAAAATGAAAGAAAGGAAAGGAGAAAGGGTCTAGCATGCTACGTAAGACTGTTCTATTCTCAAATAGTTTTATATAACACAGCATTCATTTTTCTTCTCTTTTATTACATTTTTGGCTTTGAAGTGACAGACTATAATTTAATAGGTTTTTTATTTTAAAGAAAGAAAAATAACAAAAACAATGATTCAGAATTTCAAAACAAGGCAGTAGAAAGTTAACAATGGTTAATTTATGATAGATTGTTATGTTCAAAGTAGTTGTTCAAGTTATAAATTACAGGTATTCAAAACTGATCAAACAGTATAAGCATAAACCACTTTGCACTAAACTAACTGAAATTAGTAGTATTATTATCTTAATTATCATATATATGACATATTATGTAATATAACTGTTATATAATTTTCCCTTCTTCCTTTCTCCTTTCCCCCAAAACAATTGTCCTTTCCATTTGAACAGTTTCATTCCCTTTCACAATCCCTACTGTACATTTTCAATCTTGTTTACTCTTTCAGTTTCTTATAGTATGGAGACAATACAATGATTACACATGCAAGACTGGTTTATTTCACTTCTTTTCTATTTGAAAAATTTTTATTTTGTTTTTTATGTTGATCCTTGTTTTTGTAGTCTATAGCTATATCCCTAGTATCAACTCTTCTCTATGAAAATAATCTGTTCCTCAACAATGTCTTTGTGTAGGAGGCTCCTGGCTGTGTCTCCTCCTAGAACCCACCTTCTGAGTTAATTCAGAGTGAGATATTGATATCTATTTGGTTCAATACCCATCTCTTTAGTGCTAGACTGTGGGAGATTATTACCCCAGAGTGTCTCAATATTTTACAGAAGAGAGAACAACAGATTCCAACTAATACGACATTTTGGAGAGAATGGTATGATTAGCACTAACAAGAGATTCAGGCACCGTTCAGAAACTGAAAGTCTGTGGTAAGTATTAATTTTGAACCTTAAACCATAGGAGCAAAATCTACAATTATATAACAGAATCCATTGTAAATTTAGAGCTTGTATTTGGAGTGTTTCCTCTTGGTAGAGTGGTTGGGGAGATTTAGGAAGGATACTGGATAAAACAAAGATACCTGTAAAGAAGGTAGAGGTAAGGCTGGGGCAAGAGTGATCACATACACTTTGTGAGACTAGAAGAGCAGGCAGAAAAGAAAGATGTGGGAGTAGGCATGGGACTGTCCGAACTTGGCAGCTGGATTTGGTGGTGGGAGTAGTTCTCTGTGGCTAGAGTTCTCCCTGCTATTTAGGAAAGAGAAAAGGAAAAGACAAAAAAAGAAAAGAAAAAGAAAAAGAACTAGAAAAGAAAACAGAGAGAGAGAGAGAGAGAGAGAGAGAGAGACAGAGACAGAGACAGAGACAGAGACAGACAGACAGACAGACAGACAGAGACAGAGAGAGAGAGAGAGAGAGAGAGAGAGACAGACAGAGAGGTGTGGCCCAGCCCACCTGCTCCTATTCCACGTGTCTTTGTTGCCAAACACAATGCTGCTTTACCTAACTTAGCATCTGTTGGCTTGCAGTGTTATTTTTGCCACTCATCCCAACTGTCTATTCTGTGTGTCCTCCTTGGTACCCTTCTGTGTTGCTGGTGTTTCCTCTGACTTCTGGGTCTTCCCATGAGATTCACCTTAGTTCTGGCAACAGCAGGGAGAGGGGCCATTCTGTGGGCCTTCTGGCGTGGATCTCCTGGGTAGCAGTGGTGGTGACAATCTACATATTTATTTTAATTAGA
>NW_004524762.1:3718933-3723194 GCF_000260255.1 Octodon degus | reverse complement strand
ATATATATAATAGTTAGGATAGATATACAGCTACCTTCTCTTAGTTCAATGAGAAGAAAGGTTTGTATTAATATTGTTTAGACAGTGTATATCACGTCTGCATCCCGTCCTTTGAATAACTACTATGAAGACAACAATATGCAATGTATTAATTATTGTAACTTTTTTACTAACCTGTTTTGAACTGTTTCATTGTTATTTTTTCTCATTAAAATGAATAAAAAATTAAAAACATAAAAATAAATTTTAAATAAAAACTAGTATCAAAATTGTGTTGTATTTTATTGTCTACCTCAAGGCTAAGCAAAAGGGAATTTAAAGAAATATATCAAGTTAAACATACTATATATATCATAGTAAACATAATTTTTGACAGTTGAGAGATGTCTGGCTGGCAGTGCTGTAGCCTCTACATTGTAGAAGAAAAGCTCAAATAAGAAAGTAGAAGAGTAAACTGCTAGAGTGCTATTTGTTTTGGGTATTTAACCCAACACCTTACTTTTCTTTTTTCTTCTTTTTTCTTTTTTTTTTTAATTTTTTTGTGGAACCAGGGATTATGAACTCAAGCCCTTGTGCTTGTCAGGGAAGCACTTATTCTACTGAGCCATCTCCCTGGCTTCTTTCTTTTTTCTTTCTTTCTTCTTTTTCTTTTCTTTTTTTTTTTTTTTTTTTTGTACTGCGGATTGAACTCAGGATCTTGCACTTGCCAGATGGGTACTGTGCCACTGAGCTGTGTCCCCAACCCTTTTTCTCCTCTTTGAAAATCTTATTTCTCAAAGAAATACCCTGGGGCCTTGCCGGATAGCTCAGTTGTTTACAGTGCCACTCAGGCAAATGCAATCAGGTGCATAGGACCACGGTTCAATCCTCAGCTCTACAAGCCACACCAGACCCACCTTAAGGCAGCCTGAACTAACAAAGAAAAAAAAAAAATCCTACTCAAAGAAATATCTGTACTTCTTTGGGAAGAGGGTCTACACTTGAGCTGGCTATGCTTAGGTCCATTTGTCTCTTCGTGCACACTTTCCTCTGATAACCACAAGCATCTTTCACATATAATGAAGGACAAAATAAGCAGTGAAGTTTCCAATAAAACTATCAAGATCTCTAAAGGGGGAACTCTCCGGACCAAAGCCCAGCCACGCCGCATGAGTGAGATGCTCTGCTGCGCCCTCAGGACCCCTCCAGAGCTCCCCCATCAAGCCTGCCTATGGAGTAAGAACTTCTGCTGCGCATTCCAGATTCCCAAGGTCCAATCCAAGCCCAGGCCCTGAGAGTGTGTGGGAGAGCTTCTGCCCTCCGTTGCGCCCCCTGGGCAAGGGGCACACCAGAGGGCACAACAGGTTCACTTCCAAGGGCTGCACCAGGAAGAAGCTGAGCACAACAGCTGGAACCAAACCAAGCACAACTGAATAAACTCAGACTTAATGGATCTGCACCCAAATTTCAGTAAGTACTAAGGTTATAACTGCACCAAAGCTGTCCACCAAAGGTCAGAGGTCAGTGCTATACAAAATGATAAAGAGAAAGAGCAAAATGCAATCTCAGGCCTCAATCCCACCCAGAACAAGTGCAGAGGAAACTAGCTCAGCTGAAATGTATGAATTAATAGTGTCAGAAATAAAGAAACAACAGCAGAAAGGTATAGAGGAATTCAGATCAGAATTAATCTCTGAAATAAAAAAAAGAAATCTGAATAGCAGCTGAAGTAAAGAATCAAATGAAGAAACATATAAAGGAAATCAGATCAGAAATAATCCCTGAAGTAAGAGAATTAGTAACGGCTTCTCAAGAAGACACTGATAAAAAAAATAGAGATTAGAAAAGTGATGGATTCCTTGAGTGAACAATAAAGGAAAGAAATGGATCACATGAAGCAGAGTCAAAGAGATATAGACGAACTTAAAATTTCAATCACAAACTTGCAAAACCATTTGAGTGAAAGTGAAGATAGAGTTTCAGATATTGAAGACGCTGTCACACATAGTGAAAAGGCAAGAAAAGATCTCTTAAAAACAACTAGGATGCAGGAAAAAATGATTTATCAACTGCAAGATGATGGAAAGATGAACAACATGAGATTAATAGACATCAATGAGAAAGAAGGAGTCAATACAAATGACATTAAAAAAATATGGGCAGAAAACTTCTCAAATATGAGGAAACAATCTGACATTCAAGTAACCTCAGCATACAGAACTCCAAATAACTTCAACCTAATTAAAAACACACCAAGACATATAATAGTCAAGATCCCAGAAATCCAGCACAAGAACAATATACTGAAAGCTGCTAGAGAAAAGAAAAAGATCACATTTAAAGAAAAACCCATCAGAATAACAGAAGATTTCTCTTCACAAACCATGAAGGCAAGAAAAGAATGCAGCAGAGTACTTCAGGTCCTCTATGAAAATAAATTCAAGCCCAAGTCTGCTATACCCTGCAAAGTGTAAAGATGGAGAAGTGAAATGCTTCCATGACAAACAACAACTAAAAAATTTTATGATGACAAAGCCAACCCTACACAGACTACTAAATATATTCTAGAGAGGGACCAAAATGATCAGAACTACATGAATGAGAACAGAAGGAACCCAGTAAATAGGGCAAACAATTAAACACAGGAGAAAAAGGAGTCAACAACAGCAGGTAAATAACATGTTGATTGTAAATCAATACATCTCAATTATAACCATCAATGTAAATGGACTTAATTCACCAATTAAAAGAAACAGACTGGCACAGTGAATTAGGAAACACAATCCAACAATATGCTGTATACAAGAAACACACTTAACTGAAAAAGAATTTCATAGGCTGAACGTCAAAGGATAAAAACAAGTGATGAACAGTACCTCAGAAAAAAGCAGAGGTAGCAATCCTATTCTCAGACAGTCTCAACTTCAAAGCAAAAATGATCAAATGAAATAAAGAAGGCCACTATATACTGGTTAGGGGAAAAATTCAAGAGGAAGAGGTAACACTCATATATGTATACACACCAAAAATGAGAGCACCCAACTATATAAGACAAACCTTAATGGACATGAAAAGTCCAATATCCAACATCACAATCTTAACAGGAGACCTTAACACCCCCTTATTCCAAAAAGATAGGTCAACCAGACAAAAAAATAGCAAAGAAGTAGCAGAACTGAAACAGAGCTTGAAACAAAAGGACTTAGTGGACAAATACACAGTGTTCCACCCAACATCAGCTGAATAAACATTATATTCAGCTGCACATTTTCAGCTGGTAATTTTTTAAAATAGACCACATACTGGTCCATAGGTCATGTTTAAGTATTTGCAAGAAAAGAGAAATTATCCCATTTATATTATCTGACCACAGTGCAATACAACTGGAAATAAACAAGACAAGAAAACACACACAAAAAAACCCATAAATACATGGAAATTAAACAACACTCTACTCAGCAATCAATGTGTCACAGATGAAATTAAACAAGAAATTCAACAATATCTACAATTCAATGACAATTCAAGCTCAACCTATCAAAACTTATGCGATACGATGAAAGTGGTTCTTAGAAGGAAATTTATAGCTGTGAACTCACACATTAGAAAAACAGAAGGAGCAGTCCCAGCCAAGGCGCAGCGTGGGCCAGACCCTCTCCCACCCCCTTGGGATGCCCCCCACCACTCCGCAGCACCTCTCTGACCCCGCCTGCTGAGTTGGAATTTCTGCCCCGTTCCGGGAACCCCCAGAACCAATCCCAGCCCAGGTCCAGTGAGTGTGCGGGAGAGCTTCCTGCTTCCCTGCGACAGTGGGACCAGTCCCAGCCCAGGCACAGCATGAGCCAGGCCCTCTACCACCCCCATGGGACATCCCCCACCACTTCGCAGCAACTCCCCCACTCCACCTGCCGAGTAGAATTTCCTCTCCCCCCTACTCCAACTTGCCCCCTCCAGGCACAGTTCAGGCTTGGCATACATGCCTGGGGTGTAATCCCTGCAGAGAGTGTAGAGGATAGATCCAACCAACTAGTCCAGGAGCAGAACACCTTGCCACAGGGGCACAACAGGTTCACCCTAAGTGCAGCAGCGGGAAGGAGCTGAGGACAGCAGCCTGACCCAAGCCAGGCACAGCTGGATAAGTCCAAACTTTGTAGAGCTGCACCTGAACTTCAGTACGTGCGAAGGTTATAACTACAGCAAATATCTACAACAAAGGTCAGAAGACAGTGCTACACAAAATGACGAGAAGGAACAAAATGCAACCTAAGAACCCAAGCCCACC
>NW_004524762.1:3711448-3713249 GCF_000260255.1 Octodon degus | reverse complement strand
AGGATCTCAGGATAAATCCTGAGGGGATTTCATTGACCTTCTCAGACCCAAAAGCTACAACTCTTGTTGTAAAGGTCCTGCTTTACCTTGGTCTTAACCATCCAGTAGAAAAGTATGAAGATGAAATATAGGAAGCAAAGCCATACTGTTATGTTGACCTGTGGCGGACTCAGGTAAACAATTTCTGACATTGCCAGTTAAGCAGAAGACCTAATGCTATTATGGGCTACTGGACTCTTTTAGAATATTTTGCTGAGTTTACACTTACAATATTCAAATAACGGAACTTAGCAAAAAAAGGGTATACAGATGAATGTCCATTTTGTATCTGTATTCAAAGTGGTTAGGATAAATATATAGTTACATTCTCTTGATGAACAGAATGATTTGTTCTAATGGTGTTTGTAAGTAGGATCTCATGTCCACATCTTGTACAGCAATTAACCACTAAGAAGAATGTATGCAGTGTGTTGATTATTGAAACTGTCCTGGCGATTTGATTTGAAACTGTCTAATTGCTATTTGTTTATCAATAAAATTATGGAAAAAAAGAAAAACAGAAGGAGAACAAATAGACACTCTAATGATGCACCTCCAACATCTAAAAAAGGAAGAGCAAATGAAACCCAGAGCCCAAAGTTGGGAAGAAATCATAAAGATTAGAGCAGAAATTAATTCAATTGAGATGAAGAAAACAGTTCAAAGAATTAACAAATCAAAAAGCTGGTCCTTTGAAAGACTAAATAAAATCAATAAGACTCTAGCTAACCTCATCAAAAAAATGAAAGAAAAAATTCAAATACAGGCAATAACGAATGTAAAGGGTGTAACTACCCCAGACCCAGTGCCAATAGCTACTTTGAGAACATTTATGCTCACGCAATAGAAGACACAGAACAAATGTACAGATTCCTAGAAAGGTACAAATTACCAAAACTGAATCAAGAAGATATAACTACTCTCAATAACCCAATAACAGGCAATGAAATAGGCAATGTAATAAAATGCCTGGCGACAAAGAAAAGACCAGGCCCTGATGCATTCACAGCTGAATTCTACAAGAAATTTATGGAAGATATAATCCCAATACTCCCCATACTCTTCAATGAAATTGAAAGGAAGCAATACTCCCATAACCATTCCTCGAGGCAAGTATTATACTGATACCAAAACCAGGGAAAGACACAACTAAGCAACAGAACTACAGGCCAATCTCCCTCATGAACATAGATGCCAAAATCCTCAATAAAATCTTAGCAAAATCCTATCAAATCCTAGAATACAGAAAATCATCAAGAAGATTATACAAAATGATCAGGTAGGATTCATCCCAAGGATGCAAGGATGGGTCAATATTCGCAAATCTATAAATGTAATGCACTATATCAACAGAGCCAAATCTAAAAACCTCATGATTATCTCAATTGATGCAGAAAAGGCTTTTGACAAAGTCCAACACTCATTCATGTTCAAAGTCCTATATAAAATTGGAATAGAAGTCCCTCTACTTCAATCTGATAAAAGCTATCTATGGCAACCCAGCAGCTGACATAATTCTAAATGGGGAAAAACCGAAATCTTTTATTTTCAGATCTGGTATAGGACAAGAATGTCCTCTATCACCACTCCTATTCAATATAGTTCTGGAATCATTAGCTACAGCCATTAGACAAGAGAAAGAAATAGAAGGAATAAGAATAGATAAAGAAGAAGTTAAATTATCTTTATTTGCAGATGACATGATACTTTACTTGGAAGACCCAAAAAACTCCACCAAGAAGCTACTAGAATTAATACAGAA
>NW_004524762.1:3692706-3709918 GCF_000260255.1 Octodon degus | reverse complement strand
ATACTCATATGTGAAATAAATCAGACCCACATGTGTAAATATATAGTCTCCCTAGTATGAGAACTCAAAAGAAGAAATACAAATTGAAAGATATAACACAATTAAAAGGAAAGTGAGAACTTGAGGATTGGACAATTATGAGAGGACAAGAAGAAAAGCTGGGGAAAATGACAAGGGCAAAGCCATTCATTTATATGCACAAGGTGGGTAAGGCAATGATCCTGAGTAACATCAGCAGGTTTTTGAACAAGCAGTTAATTGGTAAGATTCTCACCCTGACTAACTATATATGCTGATACCTGTGAACTAAGCAACTGCATTGAAGAAAGCAATATGTAATAGAAGGTTCACACTTGGAATACTGTCGTTCTGGTCTTCTAAATATGTACTGCTTGTCATGACATACCAATTACTGCCATACTGTCTCTCAAGTAAATGTTTGTTTAAAAAGAAAAGTGTAATAAATGAAAATAAGAGACAAGAAAAAAAAAGTCACAGCACTGTCCTGCTGCAATGCTGTATATGGTTAGATTTCTAATTTTCTGTGTAAAAACATGTCATTGTTTATTCATACTTTAAAAATAGTTTATATGTTTTTTTTTAATTTTTTCTCCATATTCTGTAGAGACTTAAAGGTTAACATATCAATATTAGATGGAAAATGCCTGTTCCATGTTATGCTTAAAATCTTTGATATTCAGACAGATAGTGAGGCTAAATCCAGCTGCGTATGTTGTAGGGTAAAAATAAGTTTCTCTTCTGGAGAGCTAACAACCTAAGTTTACAGACCAAAAATTAGAGGAAAAGAAGGGCTGGAAGGACCGCCAACATTTTGGCCCTAGTCTTTCAAGGTCAGTGAAGACTCAGGACATAGGAGAACCTATACTGTAACATCATGTAACTCAGTTGTGCCCCAAATTTTCTGATCAAGGAGATTATGGAGCCACAGAACAATGTGATCGATGATGTGGAGTGTGCCTAAGGAGAGTGACATGGAGAGAAAGCATTTTCTCAGGCTTTCACGGAGAGCACATTGGCCAAGCAATGGCCGAGACTCATCCACATAGCTGCCACTGACAAATGATCTGCAAACTGTGGTACAGAGTAACAGGATAAATCCTGAGGGGACTTGACTTACCTTTTCAGACACAGAAGATACATTTCTTATTATATAGTTCTTGCTTTATCTTGGTCTTAACAATCCAGCAAGAAAGTATAAAAACGAGGTATAAAAAGTAAAGCCATGTTAATATGCTGAGCTGTGAAAGGCTCAAGTCAACAACTTCTGACATTGCCAGTCCTACGGATAACCCACTACTATTATGAACTATGGGACTATATTGGATTATTTTGCCGAATTCACACACCTACAATATTTAAATGGCCCATCTCTAACAAAACTAAACAAAAAAAGGGGATACAAAGGAAGGATCATTTTGTATCTATATATACAAAATAGTTAGGGTAGATATATAGCTACTTTCTCTTAATTCAATGAGAAGAAAGATTTGTACTAATAGTATTTGGACAGGATATCCTGTCTGCATCTTCTACAATGAATAACCATTAAGAAGATTACAATATACAATGTATTAATTGTTGAAACTGTCATATTAATCAGTTTTGAAACTGTCTCATTGTTATCATGTTTCTCAATAAAATTAATTTAAAAAGATCTGTAAAGGATGTATAACAATAATGAGGGCATCTCTGACAGAAATAGTGGAGAATTACATTAAGCTTCATATTATTTTAGACTTCTTTATGCTGAGACTTTTCTTAGATGATCAGAGTTCATGAAGAAGGTGTGGTTATGGTGGATCAGTTTATGAACCACTTACCAGGGAAGAAGAGAACTGAGTGTGAACTCAGAAACTGGAATGAATTACCTGGAGGTAAGTCCTTACATTGTTCTTCCACTGCTGTTAGCAGAAACATAAGTTTAACAATTGTGAAATTGTTTCATTGCCTCAAACAAGGCCTCAAAATTCATCATCAATCCTGAAAAGGTAGATTTTATGCAATATGTTTTGTTTTTATTTTTTTATTTAGGATAGGGTTTACAGGGTCTACAGTGTTTCACCGTGTAGAGCAGACTCATAGTGATCCTCCTGTTTACATCCTCCCATGTGCTGGGATTACAGGCGCACGCCACCACGCCCTGTCTCAGTTGCTATTTCAGCGTGCTCCAGGGACAGGGCTGGCTTGGTAGGCCCAGGATTTGAACTCATGGCCCCTGTGTCTGCCTAAGCAGGTGCTTTAATCCACTGAGCTGTTTGGCTGGCCCTGCAATATGATTTAAAATAGTGAAAAAATTATGTATCACTTTTAGTAATCTATAAATGTATAATCTATCCATCTATGGCCCTATTGAGCTCTAAGGCTTTGAGATCTAGGCACAAAAATTTAAGTTGCAAGAAATGGTCTCATCATCTTCTTGCTTTTCTTTGCATGCATTTTCTTCAGAGGACAGGACTATAGAATCATTTGACTGACACTTCTAGCACGTAGTAAGATAAGAAAAATTTTACATCCTGGGTTATCCTGTGCCTATGGGGCAGTCTATGTCTGCCAGCTGGTGTAGAGCACTTTGCACTTTAAGGGCTATCACCCAAATATCCAAATAAAAAAAAAAAATTAAAGACAAGCTGTCTTTACAAAGAGGAAGAATATGATGATACACAAAATACAATCGTTATGAAAATCTTCTGTTTCCCTCCTTCTGAGATGCGTACAAACAAGTAGAGCAGCCTTGAAATGCAACCCAGATTAAAGACAATCAGAGGGGCAACAGCAGTGACCTCGCAACCTCTTTAAAACCCTCCCTTCAAATCAGGAGCAGATAGAATTAAGGGTGATCCTGGCCACCAGGTGGCAGCGACGCCTCAGTAACCTGCTGGAGCCCGCAGGCAGCTCTTCTGCTCTTCAGCTTCTCAGCGCCAGCTTTGGGGGCTTAGAGCTAGGCTGGTGGAATCCTGAACGCTGTTCATGACTTCACTCATTTTCATTTGTCCCTCCTACCTCCTAAGGAAAACACAACCTCCCACTTAACTCCCGATTTTAACTTCTCTCGCGTCTTTTTGTTGTCTATAGTTTCTAGGACTTTTCCTTTATGGTCTGATTTATTTCTGCCTTTCATCCCATTTTCCTCTTCTTTTGGTCTTTTTTGTCCTCTCTGGTACATTCAGATATGCCCCGAAATGTTCTGGGATTGTACGTATCAATCATGGACGTCACGCTTGGCTTTTCTTACTCTTCTCAACCTCCTCCTTGAGCCACAGGAAGACTCGCCTTGAGAAAAGATGAAGTATTTGCTTCCAGCTTCCCGTCCTCCCGCCTGCTGAATGAGGTCCTCTCGCATAGAAACCGAAAAGAGAAACACAGCTAGTGAGCCTAAAGCTTGTGATATTTGTCTTTCTTTAACAGATTTTCCTGCCACTTTGCCTTTAAGGGTTTAAAACTTTGTACAGTTCTGCATTTCTGCTGTTCATTTTGTTTCTTCAGCTGGGATTAAATGAAGTTCAAAGTCAAGGGCACTCCTTTAAGCAGATCTCTGCCAACAGCCATTGTACATATGAACTGTCTTAAAATAACTGCACTTCAATTGAGAATTGAGCCCAAAATCATGGAAATGAAGCTCCAAGCCAACGTGGAAATTATTTTACCCAAACACTTAAAACAATGTTAAAGGAAGACAAGGGCTGGGAAAGAGCCCTGCAGCATAAGCGCGCCTGCCTGCCAGGCACAAGGTCCTGAGCTTGATCCCAGGTACAAAACAAAAAAAAGTTAAAGTATTCAAGTCTATAGTCTGCAGAGCCTGCAGGTTAATTGGTGGGGTGTTCGTGAGACTTAATTGAAATCAAGGTCCCACACTGGGCCAGGAGAACACAAGCCAGCATACTTCCTGCTCAGCAGAGAATCTACACACATCAATGATGCTGTGTTATGGGTGCAAGCGCTACCTGCAGCAGCAAGTGGCTGCCACAGCATCTTTTAGATGAGGTATTTAAAGCTGCACCAGAAGGGCTACACCACTGTACAGAGTCATTAGCCAAAGGTCCATCTAGTGGGGTAGTTGATTCTTGGAAAGCTCATAGGTGTTTTCCCAGGGAGCAGGTGCAGGTATGGAAAGAAAAGTCACAGAAGACGTCCAACATGCAACCCACTAGGGATAATGTCACCTAGTGTTGCAGATAGGGGACAGATACATAGAGTCTCCCTCTCCTCAGTAACAAATAGTGAAATGCTTATAAGCATAACTTTCAAGTTAGACAAATCTATTTCAAAATTTTACTTATTTAACCAGCTTCATTTTTTTAAAGTTTTAAATTTAGGTTTTTTTCTTTAATATGGAAATATAATAGCTCCTAATTTATAGGCAAAATCTTTTTTTCAGGATCTATTTATTGGTCATATCTGCTACACAATAGATGCCCAAAGCATAATTAATGCTATTGAAAAATAATTTGAGTAAAAAAATTGATGAATTCATAAAAGAAGTATTAACCAGTATATTAGAACTGATTATTAATCTAGAAATATAAAATATAATAATTAAATGTTGGTAGACACATTAGCTATATATATTTTCTTCTCTAGAAATAATCTCTAGGAAAAATGATAAATATATAGCATACCTTTTTATTGTTTGGATAAAAGGAAATTTATTTAGAGATCTGAGGTGATAAATGTGGCTGGGCTTCATGTGAGTGTTATTATCTTGTGTGTGTCACACTAGTGATCAACCCCAAAGCCTAGTGCATGCTCCCCTTCTCAGCAACACTGGCAGCCCCTGGCAATACTTAGTGCGTAGTCTATAAATCCTATTCATTCTATTAATACTTCAAGTGTAATTAATTTTGACCAAGAACTTGATTTTTAAAAAATAAAATTTGAATAAGATTTATAATTAAGCACATAATTAAAAAATTTGTAAGTCAGGGTGAAGTATGATTTTATGCTTTAGCACTTAACATGTAAATAAGTACATATTTGTGTCTATCTACACACATACGTATAGATATAAAATAGGTATGGCATAGAGCAAAAAATCATTACTGAGGTTTGTAGCAATAAGAAAATTGTTCAATTAGTACAGCAATATCTTTGAATCACCAAATAGCCAATCTTTGATAATGTAATAGCATAAATTCTTTGGTTATAAAGATAATTTCCTATGGTAATGAAAACTAAGCAATAAAAACTGATTTGGGGAAACAAGAAGTGCCTGAGACATTTCCAATATATTCATTCATGAAAAATTCAAAAGATGTTATTCTCTCATTTAGAAAGAAAATATTAAAATGGAATTGAACTCTAAGCATAATGTATTTATCACATCTAAACAATAAATTTATTTTTCTTCATGTTTTACTCATGTTCAGAATTCAATTGTAATCTACTATATTGTTATCGTTCCTTTTAGAGAAACAACAAAAAAAAAACTTTGCCCTTATCTGCCCTCACTGTGGTCAATCACTGTATGAATAAAATCTCTTTTCAATCCTGACATTTCAAAAGACATTCTGGTGAACAAGTTGAGCAGATCTTATTGAAAAACTTTAGGTAACTTACATTATAAAAACTGACAAGTCCATGATAAAAGCTTACCTTTAGAGAACAAAGAAGTAAATTATTTGTCACTTGTTTGTAAAGTTCCTGAAAAGGCTATACATTTAAGAAGTGCATGAAATGTTAAAGACCAAAATGCCTGCGGGAACATGATATACTGCATTTGATAAGGAAACTAATCTATGTATGTGTATGTACAATAGCTCTCTAAAAAAATCCAAATTCATACATATAGCACAGTGTTGAAAACGCTTTTTCTCTTTTTGCTTTCTATAAAGGAAGACTGAAAATCCTGAGGGTCAGCACAATGAAAATAAAATAGCGAGTCAGAACAGCTATGCTATTAATAAAAGCATCGTAGATATGGATAAGAAGTTGCTTAGCCTGGTTAGCATATTTTTAGCATCACGCACACCAAAAATAAAGGAGTGTGAATGTCAAAGATGTTTATATGAACAATAGTATGCCATTGCCACGTTCTACTTTTCACATTATTTTTAGCTAG
This sequence comes from Octodon degus, assembly GCF_000260255.1. NCBI lineage: Eukaryota > Metazoa > Chordata > Mammalia > Rodentia > Octodontidae > Octodon > Octodon degus. The sequence continues at coordinate 3,703,842 of NW_004524762.1, read as the reverse complement.
CTCATCTTCTCTTATCTTGAACAAAAAATATGAGCTCTCTAACCCAGGAATCAGATTAGATTGTTCTAGTTTTATCTTTTCAAATGTTCTGTATATTTTGAAGTTGAAAGCCATTATGTGGAAGTTGTATTAGAAGCCAACACACGCACAAAAAATGATTTCCTAAGTAGAATTTTCCACCCCTAGTAAGGCCTGGTAATTCTGCTTTTCCTTAGGGAGGAGATAGTATCAGGTTTACTTCAAGACTACTAAACTTGAAACTTTTCCAAAAATGAAAGTCCAGTAAAAATATATAGAAATGCTGGGTGACATGGACAACTAATATAGTGCACATAATGATTTCCAGAGTTCATTCATTGCTTGGGTTAACCCAAATCTGTGGGCTGTATTTTAAGACTCAGCCAATCCCCTTCTTCCTGAAAACTGCTCTTAAAATTTCTATTGGCTGTTGTTTCAGTTACTCTTTTCTCCTTGCTGGGACAAATACCTGACACCCAAAATGAAGGAAAGAAAAGTTTATTTAGCTCATAGTCACTGGAGGTTTTAGTCTGTATTCAGCTGGCTCCAAGGCAAATGGGAACATGGCGGGGGGAGAACCCTTTACATGGTAGCAAAGAACAAGAGAGCAGAAGGGAGAAGTGGCAGTAGCTCAGGCAGCTAGCTTCTTTTACACTGTAATGCAGATTACCTGCCCCAGGGCAGGTGCAGCATCCACACCCACAATAATCAACCACAAACTCCAGAGGCCACACCATGACTGAATGAGGCTTTGGCTGGTCTACTAGACACAAACCATAACAGCTGTCTTCTATTCTTTACCTCCATGTTCTGGTCACAAAAACTATGCAGCCATTCTATTAATCATTTTTGGATGTTTAAAACACAACTTTAAAAGTCATGCTGTTGTTATTTAATAATTCACTTCACAAATCCTTTGAGACTGTGTTGTGTGCCACAACCTAGTTTTAAGGAAACTACAATAAAACTTGTCTCTACTCTTCTGAAACTTTCAATTCTGATGAGAACAAAGAGACAATAAAAAAGATACATCAAATGCAAGGTGTGGGCAGATGGCCACTGGGGTCTCCCCACTACTGGGATCTCTCCCCCTCTACCTGAAGAAATTTATCCTGTTGCCTATGGAAACAGTAAGGACCTGCTCCCATGCATTGCCCCACCAAGACAGCGCTGACCCTCCCAGGACGCACTCTTCCCACTCACTTTCGTTCCTGGGCGTGTAACAAGGCTCACATCTCTGCAGACTCCTAGTAGTAAGGTGTATAGCACAACCCATGAGCACGTATGCTATAGCACCAAAGACTTTACTAACTCTTACAATCGAAGCCGGCAGAGTCAGTATGGGAATGGGCAATAAGGGTGGTGAATAATGGTGGAAGAAATATAAACATGCATAAGGCTAAATTTCTTGATAGGGACCTATTAAATAGATATTCTAGATTTAATGTCTCAGTTAATGGAGTTTAAAAGAGTGTCAAAAGCTCACTGTGAAGGAGCTGGAGATGCCTGATATTCCTTGGTTTATTGAGTCCTAATCCTCACAAGTGTAGGGACAAGATCTATGGTGGCATCTTGTAAGCTCTGAATAAGTATCCTTACCTGCTTGGGGAGAAGTTATGCCATATTCCATGCCATAAAGACTTTGGTCTTTAGAAATATTGTGGTATTTCCAAATAGTTGTATGACTACTAAATTTCTTTGTATTCTAAGACCCAAACTTAACTAAATATGAGCAGTCAGTGGTAAAATTGACATTTTTAAGTCAACAATGCATTTTAATTAAAATGACCAGGACCACTTAAATGATTTAGAGGAATCATTCTTTGATTCCTGCTTAAATGGATTTAGAGGAAATGATAAGCAACAAGCATATAATAGGGCTGACTAAATAGCTCAGCTGATGAAAGTGCCTGCAAGCAGGCACACGGGCTGGGTGTTCAATCCCCGGGCCTGCCCCTGCCTTGCCAGTCCTGCCCCCAGGGCACACTGAGATGACAATTGAGACTGGGCAAGCTGGCACACGCCTGTAATCCCAGCACTTGGCCAACTGTAAACAGGAGAATGACTACTAGTCCAATCTAGTAGTGAGACCCTGAACACCCTGTAGACCCTTCCCTAAAATAAAAAAAAATAAAAAATAAGCATATAAGAAATTGTTATCATGAAAAAATGTACAAAATATGGTTTTCTTGTTCAGTTTCTTAAAGAATCTTGTTTTTTAATTGATGGCAAAATTCAGATCGATACTATTGATATTATAATATATGTAAGATTTAAGGAAATGAAGAACATTGTTTAAAAAAATTTTAGTAGAGTCTACAATTGTAATAAAGGGAATTTAAAATCTCATTTTCTCGCAAGATATAAAATGAGTGTTTCTCCTAAGTTGGTGATCAGAAGCTACATTTCCATTGAACTATTACACTAAAAGATCTGTATGTGTTTAAACTGACTAAACAGGCAAAAAAAAAAAAAATTCCTATTCATTGCTTCTGAGAGCCAATATACAGGCAATTGAACCTATGAAACACACTTTCTTCAATTGTTTCCAGTGATGAGATGCTATAAAGAATCTGAAACTAAAATGTAGCTACACTTACAATGTTCAGTTAAGTTCTAGTACGGATTCGCCAACTATTCACTGTATTATTTCATAACTTTACATATAGGATGCTACAATGGAATTGCTGTAGAAATTAAATTTGTTGGCATCCAAGAGATCTGAGACTGAAGCCTTCATTGTCTGCTTAATTCTGACAAATAAATTTATGGTCACATTTGAGCCTCAGTAACTTCAATCTGTCATTTATTTTTGGTTTCATTTTTCTCCTAGTTCTGTGGTGACATTGCATGACATCCTCAATCATGCTTTTTCCTAAATTTTCTACTTTCAGACAATCTTGCTAAGTTCGCCAGGTTGGCCTAGAACTTGCAGTCCTCCTGAGTGGCTGGGACTGCAAAATGTGCCCTGGCTACAAATTCTTCTAATGTTCTTTCAAGATTTAATTTCATCAGACCGTTTACTCATTAATTAACCTACAGTATAAATACACATCACTTTACTTGTTTCTAAGAGTGACCTCTTAGGTAGAGATTAATATTCTCATATAAAAGTAAAGAAAAAAGCAGAATTCATTCTTACATACATATTAACCTCAACTCTGGCACAAATTGCAGGCAAATAATAAGAGAAAGAAATATAGACACAAAACAATGAAAATGATGTGCCGTTCTTTCCATAGATAGAAACCTTAAACCTTCAAGTATCAATAATATATGTTATATTTGGCTAATTTTTTACTTTTGTTTTCCAAATCCTTAAAAGAATACTAAGGCAAAATAGATGCTCAGTAAATATCTGCTGAGCATGGGACAAAATAAATTATTAAATGATTGGATGGTACAAGTATGAAAAGCAATTTGGAGATAAAAAGCATATGGGTAAAAGATAACTTTTGAAGAAATTTTGTTTAGAGCATGACAAAAACTGTGAGTGAGGTCATTTATAGTTCTTGAAAAGCTTATTGGTAGAAGTGACTTCCTCTCACTGTTCAGGGTCAAGATAATATGATGAGAAGATAATTCTGATGAGAAGTATCCAGGCTGGCCATTGCTACAAATTTTTAATCCCTGGACTTCATGGATCAGCTACTTTCTGTGTAGACTTTCATCGTATCCACTGTAACTATGAGCCAATGTATCTCATTTAAACTACAGTCTCTGCAACACAATTTTTCACGGATATACAGTATCACTTTGGTTTTTTTCAATTTCAATTTCTATGTTACTGATGTAAATTATTTTTTAATATGCTTATTGACCAAGCCCTAAGCCTAACCCCAACTCTGTCTTAGTTACATTTCTCTTGTTGATGAGTCAAAATGCTCCATGCCCAAAACTAAGGAAGGAAAGGCTTATTTAGCTCGCAGTTTGTGGAGTTTTCAGTCCATAATAAGCTGGCTCTAAGGCAGGGTGGCACATGGTGGGGGGGGGGCAGTTCATGTGGGGGAAGGCTGCAAAAGCACCAGGAAAATAGTGGGGGCAAGCCTCGTTTCCTCCCTTGCCCTGTACGCAGGTGCCCACCCATGGAAGGTGTAGCTCTCGTACCATCTCCCTACCCTCCTCTTGCCCAGGCTCAGGATATTTACAAAGTGAGGACCCTGACCCTCTGCTGATTCGCTTATTTAAATTTCTAAGATTCTCAAATTGAGAATGAATCAGCCATTGCAACATCCCAGAGCATAAACGTCTCCCAAGGGCTTCCTGATACCCTAGGACATAAACTGCTGAGCTACTTAAGCTTCTAAACACCTCAGATTGACACAGTGAGTCAACCATCATACTAACCTTAAGCCTAAGCATGATTTTGCTTTGTTTTGTTTTGTTTCTGAGACAGTGTCTCACCATGTACTTCAGGCAGGACTTAAACTATGTACCCCAGGCTGACCTCAAACTCCTGGCAACCCTCCTGCCTCAGCCTCCCACGTGCTGCTGGGACTATAGCTGTGCACCATGATGTTCAGCCTCCTAAACATGATTCAATCAAGTTATTTACTTATATTATTTTTTAATTCTAGGCACCTACTGTCTCTTTTTAATTTTTTAGATAGCTTCTTATAATTAAATTTTAAAAGTTTATATTCTAGATATGTGACATTCTCATATGCAAAATTTGCATGTGTTGCAAATATTTTTCTGTGACCTCATATTCAAAATTTACAAGTATTACAAATACTTTTCCACATGGTAACTTATCTTTTAGTGGTCTCCTTTGAAGCACAAACCTTTTAATTTTTTTTTTGTCTTCCAACAGTTTATTAGAAAGAATGTAGACATTTAAAACAATCCCATTGTCATGAACATAAATTGAGGTTTTTCAGCTAGGGTACAAGCTGAATTAAAAACAAATAAAAAATCCAATAGTGTATTAACACCTTTTCATTCATTTGCCATACTGACAGTGCAAATACAAATCTGGTCTAAATGTACAGACTCCCAAGCCAACAATGTACAGCTTTCTTTGTCCTCCATGCTGAGAGACGTAAAAGCTTAAGGGCCAAATAATACCAAATGTATAAGCTTCAAAAGCCATCTAAGTTAAGGGCATTCACTAGTTTTAGCTAAGATACATCTGGAACACTGACAAGTAATCACTTACATATAATAATGTGAAGTAAGTTTTTTGAAAAATAAACTTTAGTGGAACAATTCTGAAAGGTACACCAGAGGAATGGCTGGTTATTAGTTTAACATATCAGCCAATTTTGAGTCCATGTCTAAAATATAAAATTTAGTTATGTTCCCTATTTAATATGTTCCATATTTAGTTATGTTATGAAGTAAAAGAGACGTAGGTGAAATTTTTTTTATTATTATCACAATTGCTGTGTTGTCTATGACCTCAACAGCTCACGAAAGTCTGGGAAATGTTCATGCATAAGAATAATCCCTCAGGTGACTTGAAATTGCCCCATACAATGGTATACTATCAACTCTTAGTGAAGCCTTAAAGGAAAAAAAAAAAAAAACAGGTTGGAAAAATGGGTCAAAGGAGGCAAATATAGCATCTGCCTTTAGAGCTATCAACTCAGGAATTCTCTCAATTATGAGATCTTGCAGTGAAGTTATTTTTCTTTTTCAAAATTCACAGGATGACATTTGTTTATTCCTGATCTGGCATTTTTTCATCATCACTGTCTTGTGAATCCTCAGAGAAATGATCAAAATTAGACATGTCTTCATCAGAATCATCCTCCCAGTCTTTCCAATTATTGAAGTCCACACTAAGCCAATTAAGCTTTGCCCATTCTTTTGCTAACCTAGGCCATGACTGGCCAGCTTCTCCTTTTCGTAAACAACATAAAATTGATCTGTCTGTTCTTTTATGCTTGGAATCACTTGGATCAATACAATGAAAAAGATCAATTTCGCTTAAATGTTTAAAATTATCACTTCCTCTAAGACAACTGAAAGTGAGTTTGGATTTTTCAAAATTTACATTAACATCTTTCCTTCTTCAACACAAAATTCAATGAAGACATAGTCCCTTCGATCATACCACTTTGCAGAAGCAGGCTGCATTGTGAACGGGGCAGCGGGACGGGCAATTGGGCGGGCGGCGGCTGCTAGCAGTCGGATCCTCTCCGGTGGCGACTCCGGCTTGTCTCCCGGTCGCGGCCTCTGAGCAGCCGCTTGGTCCGGGAGAAGAGGAAAGCGTAGGAAAAGGGGCGCAGCGAGGGGTGGTGAGCAAACCTTTTAATTTTCATACAGTCCAACCTGTCCCTTTTTATAACCAAAGGTGTTTTTATATCTAAGAACACTTTGCCTATGTCAAGGACATGGCAACTCATGTTTTGCTCTGGAAATTTTACACTTGTAGCGTGCAGAGTAAGGTCTCCTACCCATTCTGAGTTCATCCATGTGTGGGGCAATGTCACCTGAGTTTATTTTCTAAAAACTGTGGTTATGTATTTGTCACAATACTACCAGACAAAACCTTATCTTTTCACTTTTATATTGTCTTGATATATTTAGCAAAAATTTTAAGCAGTTACTTGTGGTCATCTCAGTTCTCTTCCATTAATATGTATCTTTTTTCTACAAATTCCACAGTCTATTAAGGTAGGCTTATAATATGCCTTAAAATCATCTTTCCTTTTGAAAAATTGTTTTGGACATTCTGTACTTTTTGCCTTTCTACATGAATTTTAAGAGCAATCTATTCAAAAGTCATCTAGGATTTTGGTAAGGCTGTTGTTAACTCTATAGTTTTTTTTTTTTAAATGCCATTGTAACAGTTCAAAGTCTTTTAATCCATGATTGGGGAAGGTCTGGCTATTTTCAATGTTCAAAAGAATGTTGTCTTCATGTGTTATACAATCATGTACTTCTCTTGTTAAATCATACGTAAAAGCTCTTTGTGAGAGTGTGAAAGTTCCTTCTATTCTTAGTTTGCTGAGAATTTTTATTATGAATGAATACTGGATTTTGTCAAATGCTTCCTCTGCATCTTTTTCTTGGCCCACTCTACTAATATTTTAACTGATTTACAGATGTAAAGCAAAGCTTACATTTATTGGGTATGTTCCAATAGCCATGGTATATACTCTTAAACTTGACTTTGCTAATAATTTATTCAGTGATTTTTTTACCTGTGTTTTCTATCTCTGCATGCTTTTGGTTTTGGTATTAACTATTAGCTGAGCTAACCTCAAAATCAGTGAGGAATGTTTCCTCCTCTATTTTCTGAAAGAATTATTTTGTTTTCTTTATATTGAATTATTTTGCTGAATTCATGGATCTACAATTTTTGAATAGCAATGGAATACCCATTTCTGACAAGACTAAACAAAAAAGGGGATATATATGAAGGATCATTTTATACCTGTATATACAAAATGGTTACGATAGGCATAAAGCTACTTTCTCTTAATTCAATGAGAAGAAAGATTTGTACTAATAGTGTTCGGACAGGATATCATGTCTGCATCTTGTACTGTGAATAACTACTATGAAGACAACAAAATGTAATGTATTAATCATTGTAACTGTCCTACTAACCTGTTTTGAAACTGTCTCATTGCTATTTGTTTCTCAATAAAATTAATTGTAAAAAAGGCAAAAAAAAAGATTATTTTGTTTGAGGATAGGATTCATGGGTGATGCCCTCTGGGACTGGGACTTCTGCTTGTGGGAAGACTCCTAATTACCATGTGAAGTTCTTGAGGTAAAATGGGTAGCAATAAAAAGAGAGGCAGTCATTCTCAAGGCCTGAGAATGGCAAAAAGGATGGACTGGGGAAGGGAATGTGGAAAACTTTCTGCAGTGAAAGAAATATTCTAAAGCTGGATTATGATAATCTGTGGCACAGTATCCTTAGTGATACATTTACTAAAATTATTAACTTTTACAGTTTCAGCGGGTGCAGTTTGTGTTATATAAATTATGTACCAAAAAAGCTGCATTTAAGAAAACCAAGGCGTAGTATGTCTGAGAGTCTCCATAGAGTGGGATCCTCCCCTTATGACAGAGTTCAAATTCCCAGGTCATCAAACAGCTGGGACGTTCATGTAGTGCAGGGAACGCCTGCCAAACCGGTGCAGGAAGTCTTGGGCCTGTCAACACCGTGTGACAACCAGCCCAGCACAGCAGGCATCAGTGGTGGCCTAAATCTTCTGGCATGCCCCATCACCACAGCCTTATTCTCTGTGACTCACACCAACTTCCATACTTAGCCTTCATTCTGCCTGGCTACTGGAGTGCCTATTCTCAGAACTTGCTGCATTTTAGAATCTCAGCTTCTCGCTCTCTCCTGCAGTTAGTTCCTGGAAAGAGAATATTAGTGGTGAAAGCGGGCAGCAGCAGTTTGTCAGTTCCCAGGGTCTCGGGCCACGAGAGCCCTTCCAGACAGCAGGGCCGGCTCTGTAACACCTCTTTCAGGCCCAAGAACTTCAGCTGAGATGCTTCTCATCCTGCTTACATTGTTGGCTACGTCTGGCCTCACCTGTGCCTTGTTTGGGCTATTCTATGTTTGATAACATATAGGCCAACTGTTGAAAATCAAGGTGGAAAAACATCACCAAAAAGTAATCAAAGCTTGTGACTTCTGATGCAAATCAAATCTAGCAATAACGGGTCACCTCTAACCAAAAGTAGGAAGAGGCTCTGAGAGGTGTCCTTTTTGACATATAGCAGCCTCAGTACGTACTGCCTCCAGTCAACATCTCATTTCTGGGTCAGATGGAATTAGTTTGCTCAGCCATGTGTATGGATAGAGCCATCGAGTATCCTGGTAAAAGCATCATGCAAAACGAGCTTGGGAAACATCACGAGAGGCCAGGGCAAGGCCAGGCCTGTAGGTGACAGCCCAGAAAGCAACCTCCTTACATCATGCACGTATTGGGAGCTTCAACACGTTAGGTAAATTCTCTTGCTCTCTCTCTCTCCCCCTCCCTCCCTCCCCCTCTTCCTCTCTTCTCTGTGCCCTCTTTCTATCTCTCTCTCTGTCTTTCTCTGTCTCAGTTTCTCTGTCTCTGTCTCTCTCTGTTGCTATCTCTCTGTTTCTCTATCTCCGTCATTCTGTCCCACTGTCTATCTCTTTGTCTCTTGGTCTCTCTGTCTCTATCTGTCTCTATCTCTGTCTCTGTCTCTCTCTCTGTCTCTGTCTCTCTCTCTGTCTCTCTCTCTGTCTCTCTGTGTCTCTCTCTGTCTCTCTCTCTGTCTCTCTGTCTCTGTCTCTGTCTCTGTCTGTCTCTGTCTCTCTGTCTCTCTCTCTGTCTGTCTCTCGCTCTCTGTCTGTCTGTCTCTCTCTCTTTCTCTCTCTCTCTCTCCCTCTCTCCCTCTCTCCCTCTCTCCCTCCAGCCAGTGCTGTGGTGCCCCCTTGGGGAAGCTGAAGGCACTCCCTCAGCCACATCTTTCCAAGCAGTCATGCAGGTGATAGCTGCTGTTATCCTCAGGACCTTGTAACCTCTGTGCATTCAAACTGAGAAGGAGCTTCTCTGATTTTGTTTCCTTCCTCCTCTCCCCTAAATAATAACCCAACTAACCTTCATGTCCATTCTCCTCTTTCCCTGGAGGATTTCATCTGTTGGAAAACTCAAATTCTTTAACATTTTCTTTAACATTCATTATGAGGGAAGAGGTATTGAGTAATGGTACAGTAGAAGCACAATGCATCTGACTCATTTATTTCACTTAAAATTATGGTCTCAAAATGCTTCCATTCACCTATAAATGTCTCAAGTTCATCCTTCTTTAAGGCAGAGTAGTACTTCATTATACCACATTTTCTTTATCCATTCATCTGTTGATGGGCAGATGAGCATTTTTCCCAGATTTAGCCATTCTATTGTGGTGCTATAAACATGAGCATACATATATCACTATGATATAATACTTTGAACTTTTGCAGGAAGATACCCAGAAAGGGCACAACTGGCTCAAATGGAATCTCTAGGTTTTCTTTGCTAAGGAGTCTACATATTGACAGTGACAGTATCAAAGTACACTCTCTCAAGCGGTGGAGAAGGGTCCCTTTTCTCCACAGCCTTTCAAGCATTTGTTATTGGTTGATATCTAGATAATTACCATTCTTTCCAAAGTGAGATGGAATCTCAGTATTCTAATTTTCATTTCTCATATGACCAGTGACATTGAACATTTTTTTATACATTTATTTTCTGTGAGTACTTTTTCATCTGAGAAGGATGTGTTCATTGCTGATTCCCACTTCTGGGTAAGGTGGAGAGTCTGAGTTCTTGAGATCTTTATATATTGTAATCATACTCCTTTGTCTGAGGAGTAATTTGTTTTGATTCCCCTAAATGTGGAGGAAGAGCGGGCCCCAGTAACAACCAGACAAAAAGGTTGTGGCTAAGAATCAGCTGCCAGAACCAACTTGCTTCAGTTTGTTTTCATGCCAAGCGCTACCCACACTGCAAGGCATCATTCACTTACCAAATTCAAATTTATTATATATGTTTGTTTGTCCAGGGGAACATCACAGGTCAAGTGCCTCTCAACCCAAGATTTGACTGTACGTGTATATGCTAGACTAGGTGTAGAAAGGCTCCAGATGCTGCACCGGCCTCTCCTGTCAGTCTCCAGCGGCACCCAGAACATTCTGGCCCACAGCTGCCCAAAAGTCATGATTCCTAGTCCTACTAGCCCTTGCAAAATGTGTCCTTTGGCCTTTCAGTATATTCTTTTCTATTACATTATAGTAATATACAATATTTTCAGGTACCTCTTGGCCAAAAATTTAGTTTTTCATAGAGGTACACATATAAACAAAATGCAGTATAAATATTCCAGATACTAAGCTCTGTTAAATGGAATAAATTAACTTTTTCTTATCTTCTCCAAATTTTATATATTTATATTATCTAGAGCCAATTACCATAAAAATCTATTGTGCTAGTTGAATGGTCATAAAAACAGATATCTTTGTTTAGTATGCTCATTTACTATTGTTATAATTAAAATAGAATACATTTTTATTAACAAAAAGCAGAACTGTATACTCTTAAACTTTGCCTGTTAGATGTGCATATGTACCTCAAAAATAGAGGTTAATATTAAAGATAAAAGGCTTATGCCAAATACAATTAACTTCTAACA